>NW_027139232.1:150000-200000 GCF_035084215.1 Heptranchias perlo | reverse complement strand
GAAGGGCAGGTGACAGAAGTGTTAGTGAGGGATCACTTTGGGACCAGTGATCATAATTCCATTAGTTTTAAGATAGCTATGGAGAATGATAGGTCTGGCCCAAAAGTTAAAATTCTAAATTGGGGAAAGGCCAATTTTGATGGTACTAGACTGGAACTTTCAGAAGTTGATTGGGAGAGTCTGTTGGCAGGCAAAGGGACGTCTGGTAAGTGGGAGGCTTTCAAAAGTGTGTTAACCAGGGTTCAGGGTAAGCACATTCCTTATAAAGTGAAGGGCAAGGCTGGTAGAAGTAGGGAACCTTGGATGACTCGGGAGATTGAGGCCCTAGTCAAAAAGAAGAAGAAGGCATATGACATGCATAGGCACCTGGGATCAAGTGGATCCCTTGAAGAGTATAGAGATTGCCGGAGTAGAGTTAAGAGAGAAATCAGGAGGGCAAAAAGGGGACATGAGATTGCTTTGCAGATAAGGCAAAGGAGAATCCAAAGAGCTTCTACAAATACATAAAGGGCAAAAGAGTAACTAGGGAGAGAGTAGGGCCTCTTAAGGATCAGCAAGGACATCTATGTGCGGAACCACAAGAGATGGGTGAGATCCTAAATGAATATTTCACATTGGTATTTACGGTTGAGAAAGGCATGGATGTTAGGGAACTTGGGGAAATAAATAGTGATGTCTTGAGGAGTGTACATATTACAGAGAGGGAGGTGCTGGAAGTCTTAACGCGCATCAAGGTAGATAAATCTCCGGGACCTGATGAAATGTATCCCAGGACGTTATGGGAGGTTAGGGAGGAAATTGCGGGTCCCCTAGCAGAGATATTTGAATCATCGACAGCTACAGGTGAGGTGCCTGAAGATTGGAGGGTAGCAAATGTTGTGCCTTTGTTTAAGAAGGGCGGCAGAGAAAAGCCTGGGAACTACAGACCGGTGAGCCTGACATCTGTCGTGGGTAAGTTGTGAGAGGGTATTCTGAGAGACAGGATCTACAGGCATTTGGAGAGTCAGGGACTGATTAGGAACAGTCAGCATAGTTTTGTGAGAAGCAAATCATGTCTCACGAATTTGATTGAGTTTTTTGAAGGGGTAACCAAGAAGATAGATGAGGGCTGTGCAGTAGACGTGGTCTACATGGACTTTAGCAAAGCCTTTGACAAGGTACCGCATGGTAGGTTGTTACATAAGGTTAAATCTCACGGGATCCAAGGTGAGGTAGCCAATTGGATACAAAATTGGATTGATGACAGAAGACAGAGGGTGGTTGTAGAGGGTTGTTTTTCAAACTGGAGGCCTGTGTCCAGCGGTGTGCCTCAGGGATCGGTGCTGGGTCCGCTGTTATTTGTTATTTATATTAATGATTTGGATGAGAATTTAGGAGGCATGGTTAGTAAGTTTGCAGATGACACCAAGATTGGTGTCATTGTGGACAATGAAGAAGGTTATCTAGGATTGCAATGGGATCTTGATAAATTGGGCCAGTGGGCCGATGAATGGCAGATGGAGTTTAATTTAGATAAATGTGAGGTGATGCATTTTGCTAGATCGAATCGGGCCAGGACCTACTCCGTTAATGGTAGGGCGTTGGGGAGAGTTATAGAACAAAGAGATCTAGGAGTACAGGTTCATAGCTCCTTGAAAGTGGAGTCACAGGTGGATAGGGTGGTGAAGAAGGCATTCAGCTTGCTTGGTTTCATTGGTCAGAACATTGAATACAGGAGTTGGGATGTCTTGTTGAAGTTGTACAAGACATTAGTTAGGCCACACTTGGAATACTGTGTACAGTTCTGGTCACCCTATTATAGAAAGGATATTATTAAACTAGAAAGAGTGCAGAAAAGATTTACCGGGACTTGATGGTCTGACTTATAGGGAGAGGTTGGATAGACTGAGACTTTTTTCCCTGGAGAGTAGGAGGTTTAGGGGTGATCTTATAGAAGTCTATAAAATAATGAGGGGCATAGATAAGGTAGATAGTCAAAATCTTTTCCCAAAGGTAGGGGAGTCTATAGCGAGGGGACATAGATTTAAGGTGAGAGGGGAGAGATACAAAAGGGTCCAGAGGGCAATTTTTTCACTCAAAGGGTGGTGAGTGTCTGGAACGAGCTGCCAGAGGCAGTAGTAGAGGCGGGTACAATTTTGTCTTTTCAAAAGCATTTGGACAGTTACATGGGTAAGATGGGTATAGAGGGATATGGGCCAAGTGCAGGCAATTGGGACTAGCTGAGTGGTATAAACTGGGCGACATGGACATGTTGGGCCGAAGGGCCTGTTTCCATGTTGTAAACTTCTATGATTCTATGATAAATCATGATGTTAATTAACGCTCATTCCAGTGGAGAAATACAGCCAGCTCATTGTATTTAAATCCACTCTTCTCTCCAACTCCCAAGACCATCGCCCCCGATTTTGACCAAACAAACGGCAGGAACAGGGCGGGTTCGAATCAGACGCCCCATTTCCACCCGCCCTGATTCTCCTCTCCACTGAAGTCAACAGAGAGTGAAATCAGGGCGTGGTGCAAATCAGGTGTCCGACCCGAGCCCCCTCCCCCTCCCGTACCCGCCGGGCAGCTGGGGTTCCCATCGGGGCCTTTATGTTTTGTGTGGGAAACGCTAGCTTGGATGGACAGACCTGGTATCGCTGGAGGCCCCGAGGCAGCTCAGCCGGGAATGGAGTCGTCGCACTACCGTATCGACCGAGGATGTCTCCGCCAATCGAATCCTAGATAACAAATGAAAAGAAGCTGTGAAATAAGTCAGGCAGAGAGTAGTGAGCCTCTGGAATATATTACTGGCTGGTGTGGTGGGTGTCATTACTGGCTGGTGTGGTGGGTGTCATTACTGGCTGGTGTGGTGGGTGCCATTGCCGGCTGGTGTGGTGGGTGCCATTGCCGGCTGGTGTGGTGGGTGCCATTGTTGGCTGGTGTGGTGGGTGCCATTGCTGGCTGGTGTGGTGGGTGTCATTGCCGGCTGGTGTGGTGGGTGTCATTGCCGGCTGGTGTGGTGGGTGCCATTGTTGGCTGGTGTGGTGGGTGTCATTGCTGGCTGGTGTGGTGGGTGCCATTGTTGGCTGGTGTGGTGGGTGCCATTGCTGGCTGGTGTGGTGGGTGCCATTGCTGGCTGGTGTGGTGGGTGCCATTGCTGGCTGGTGTGGTGGGTGCCATTGCTGGCTGGTGTGGTGGGTGTCATTGCTGGCTGGTGTGGTGGGTGCCATTGCTGGCTGGTGTGGTGGGTGCCATTGCTGGCTGGTGTGGTGGGTGTCATTGCTGGCTGGTGTGGTGGGTGCCATTGCTGGCTGGTGTGGTGGGTGCCATTGTTGGCTGGTGTGGTGGGTGCCATTGCTGGCTGGTGTGGTGGGTGCCATTGTTGGCTGGTGTGGTGGGTGCCATTGCTGGCTGGTGTGGTGGGTGCCATTGCTGGCTGGTGTGGTGGGTGTCATTGCTGGCTGGTGTGGTGGGTGCCATTGCTGGCTGGTGTGGTGGGTGTCATTGCTGGCTGATATGGTGGGTGCCATTTCTGGCTGGTGTGGTGGGTGTTGACTCTTTGCCTTCAAGGAGGAGCTGAACCGGTTCCTGACTGGGGCAGAGATCACATCATATAGAAGGTAAGTGTCTTTATCAGTAACACTCGGTCCATGTGATCTCCTGGACTGATTTTGATCGTCTGAGGGGGTTGAAGAGGAATTTTCCAGATTATTTTTTCCCTTATTGGCCCTGGGTTCTTTCTCTGTTTTTTTGTCTCTCCCAGGGGATCAGATGGCTGGGTGGGTGGCCGGAGGCAGGGGGGGGTGGGGGTAGAATGGGACGGGGAGGGGAGATGGGGAGAAGTCTCTAGTCATGATACTCCAGCCATCATGAGGTGTGAGGCATGCTTGATAGATAGACCAGCAGGTCTTTTCCTGCCCTTCAATTTCATATGTTCATATGTTGGTATGTTCATATGTTCATATGTTCATATGTTTGTATGTTTGTGCAGGCCCTTTCCATCCAATTAGGCAGGGCCCCGTTCAGCACGAACCAGCCTGATAGAACAGGCTCAGACCCCCCGAGAGACCCCTCCCCCACCCCGAGGGCTGTCACTGTCCAAATTGGCTTGGAAATGTCGAAAAATGTCGGAAATGTTGAAGCCGGCAAAAATTCAAAGGTTCACAGTATTTTTGGAACGATTTCCCTCAGCTGCTCTCTTACTCCACTCACCCTTGGGCTCCATCACTCAGGCCTTTCAAAATAACAAAACCAAGTCCCAGGTTAATGAACCGTGTTGGAATTTTGGAACTGGCCCAAAAACAGCGATGTCCCAAATTCTCCCTCGTAGGGTTTAGATGATCCTGAAAGATTCACTAATGGTCCCCGGCTCCAACCAATTACAACATTCAGCAATAAAACAGGGGGGGGGGGGTTACTTAACCTGCCTGAAAGATGCCCAGATCCCCCACCCTGACCAATTTTTCACCTGCTCTTCTCGAACAGGCTGCAAAGGCCCCGCCTGCAGCCCACGGGGTCCTAATCGGCACGTGATGATCAGCAGGTCCCGTGACACCAATCGGACCCTGGCCCCATTTGGACTCAGGCCTGAGTGGGGGGAGACGCTCCCACTCTCCGGCCAGGCTGAAGAGGATCAGGACGTGAAGGGGTCCCCTCTTTGGTAACTTTCCTTTGTGGGAGCCAGGAGGAGCAGGACCGGTTCTCCTGGGCCCCGTAAGGAACGCTTCGGCCTCCCCTGCCTTGGGCTTCATCCCCCCACCCCCACCATTCCCTTCTGTCTTCACAAAGGAGAACACAAATAACCTCCCAGAAATGTTAGGGAACCAAGGGTCTAGTGAGAGGGAGGAACTGAAGGAAACCAGTATTAGTAAAAAAATAGTACCAGGGAAATTAATGGGGCTAAAGGCTGACAAATCCCCAGGGCCTGATAATCTACATCCCAGAGTACTAAAGGAAGTGGCCCTGGAAATAGTGGATGCATTGGTGATCATCTTCCAAAATTCTATAAACTCTGGAACAGTTCCTACAGATTGGAGGGTGACAAATGTAACCCCACTATTTAAAAAAGGAGGGAGAGAAAAAACAGGGAATTATAGACCGGTTAGCCTAACATCAGTAGTGAGGAAAATGCTAGAGTCTATTATAAAGGATGTGATAACAGAACACTTGGAAGGCATTAACGGGATTGGACAAAGTCAGCATGGGTTTATGAAAGGGAAATCATGCTTAACAAATATACTGGAGTTTTTTGAGGATGTAACTAGTAGAATAGATAGGGGAGAACTTGTGGATTTGGTGTATTTGGATTTTCAGAAAGCTTTTGATAAGGTCCCACACAAGAGGTTAGTGTGCAAAATTAAAGCACATGGGATTGGGGGGAATATATTGGCATGGATTGAGAATTGGTTGACAGACAGGAAACAGAGAGTAGGAATAAACGGGTCTTTTTCCAGGTGGCAGGCGATGACTAGTGGGGTACCGCAGGGATCAGTGCTTGGGCCCCAGCTATTCACAATATATATCAATGATTTGGATGAGGGAACTAAATGAAACATTTCCAAGTTTGCAGACGACACAAAGCTGGGGTGGAATGTGAGCTGTGAGGAGGATGCAAAGAGGCTCCAATGTGATTTAGACAAGTTGGGTGAGTGGGCAAGAACATGGCAGATGCAGTATAATGTGGATAAATGTGAGGTTATCCACTTTGGTTGTAAAAACAGAAAGGCAGATTATCTGAATGGTCATAGATTGGGAAAAGGGGAGGTGCAACGAGACCTGGGTGTCCTTGTACACCAGTCGCTGAAAGCAAGCATTCAGGTGCAGCAAGCAGTTAGGAAGGCGAATGGTGTATTGGCCTTCATTGCAAGAGGATTTGAATACAGGAGCAGGGATGTCTTACTGCAGTTATACAGGGCCTTGGTGAGACCACATCTGGAGTATTGTGTGCAGTTTTGGTCTCCTTATCTGAGGAAGGATGTCCTTGCCATGGAGGGAGTGCAACGAAGGTTTACCAGACTGATTCCTGGGATGGCAGGACTGATGTATGAGGAGAGATTGGGTCGACTAGGCCTATATTCACTAGAGTTCAGGAGAATATAGGAACATTGGAACAGGAGTAGGCCATTCAGCCCCTTGTGCCTGCTCCGCCATTTGATAAGATCATGGCTGATCTGTGATCTAACTCCATATACCTGCCTTTGGCCCATATCCCTTAATACCTTCGGTTGCCAAAAAGCTATCTATCCCAGATTTAAATTTAGCAATTGAGCTGGTATCAATTGCCGTTTGCGGAAGAGAGTTCCAAACTTCGACCACCCTTTGTGTGTAGAAATGTTTTCTAATCTCGCTCCTGAAAGGTCTGGCTCTAATTTTTAGACTGTACCCCCTACTCCTAAAATCCCCAACCAGCAGAAATAATTTCTCTCTATCCACCCTATCTGTTCCCCTTAATATCTTATAAACTTCAATCAGATCACCCCTTAACCTTCTAAACTCTAGAGAATGCAACCCCAATTTGTGTAATCTCGCCTTGTAACTTAACCCTTGAAGTCCGGATATCATTCTAGTAAACCTACGCTGCACTCCCTCCAAGGCCAATATGTCCTTCCGAAGGTGCGGTGCCCAGAACTGCTCACAGTACTCCAGGTGCGGTCTAACCAGGGTTTTGTATAGCTGCAGCATAACTTCTGCCCCCTTGTACTCCAGTCATCTAGATATAAAGGTCAGCATTCCATTAGCCGTCTTGATTATTTTCTGCACCTGTACATGACACTTCAATGATTTATGTACCTGAACCCCTAAGTCCCTTTGGACATCCACTGTTTTTAACTTTTTACCATTTAGAAAGTACCCTGTTCTATCCTTTTTTGATCCAAAGTGGATGATCTCACATTTGTCTACACTGAATTCCATTTGCCACAGTTTTGCCCATTCACCTAATCTATCAATATCGCTTTGTAATTTTATGTTCTCATCTACACTGCTTACAATGCCACCAATCTTTGTGTCATCGGCAAACTTAGATATGAGACTTTCTATGCCTTCATCTAAGTCGTTAATAAATATTGTGAATAATTGAGGCCCCAAGACAGATCCCTGCAGGACTCCACTAGTCACATCCTGCCAATGTGAATACCTACCCATTATCCTTACTCTCTGTCGCCTTTCGCTCAGCCAACTTCCTAACCAAGTCCGTACTTTTCCCTTGATTCCATGGGCTTCTAACGTAGCCAACAGTCTCTTATGTGGGATCTTATCAAATGCCTTCTGGAAGTCCATATAAATAACATCCATTGACATTCCCTTGTCCACTACTTTAGTCACCTCTTCAAGTTCCGCACCCATGAGGACGGCCTCAACCGGGATCTTGGGTTCATGTCACGCTACACGTTACCCCACCAGCGAACAAAAGCTATCTGTTTTTAATATAATGGGTCATTTGCTGGCTTTCTCTGCCTTCCGGATGTTTCTGCCTCTCTCTCTATTTTTTTTTCCTGTTTGTTTTTTTGTTGAATGTGTATTCGGGGGTTCTGTAGGTGACACCTCTCTGTCTGAACACGGTGATTGCCTTGGCAACGGGCAGTTGCAGGGGCAGTCTGTAAACACCATGTATTGTTCTATATGTATAAATGCGTAGGCTTCAAGGAGCTCCTGAACATTTACCTGAGGAAGGAGGAAGCCTCCGAAAGCTTGTAGATTTCAAATAAAAATCGTTGGACTATAACTTGGTGTTGTAAAATTGTTTACAATTGTCAACCCCAGTCCATCACCGGCATCTCCACATCAAAAATTTCAATCAGGTTTGTCAGGCACGACCTACCTTTCACAAATCCATGCTGGCTCTCCCTGATTAACTGAAAATTCTCGAGGTGTTCAGTCACCCTATCCTTAATTAAAGACTCCAGCAATTTCCCCACAACAGATGTTAGCCTAACTGGTCTATAATTCCCCGGTTTCCCTCTCTCTCCTTTCTTAAAAAGCGGAGTGACATGTGCAATTTTCCAATCTAGAGGGACAGTTCCTGAATCTTGATAACTTTGAAAGATTATAGTTAGGGCATCTCATCGAAACATATAAAATTCTAACAGGACTAGACAGACTGGATGCAGGGAGGATGTTCCCGATGGCTGGGGAGTCCAGAACCAGGGGTCACAGTCTCAGGATACGGGGTATGCCATTTAGAACTGAGATGAGGAGAAATGTCTTCACTCCGAGGGGGGAGAACCTGTGGAATTCTCTACCACAGAAAGCAGTGGAGGCCAAGTCATTAGATGTATTCAAGAAGGGGATAGATATATATTTTTAAAATTCATTCACGGGATGTGGGCGTCGCTGGCGAGGCCGGCATTTATTGCCCATCCCTAATTGCCCTCGAGAAGGTGGTGGTGCAAAAGGGATCAAGGGATATGGGGAAAAAGTGGGAACAGGGTACTGAGTTAGATGATCAGCCATGATCATTTTGAATGGTGGAGCAGACCCGAAGGGCCGAATGGCCTACTCTTGCTCCTATTTTCTATGTTTCTATGTTTCCGCAAGACCTTCCCAGAATCACCTTCCCCAAACCGACCCGCAATTTTCCAAACCCTGCCCACTCTGGAGGAGACCCTCTCTGATGTGACAAGGGGGTGAAACTGCGAAGGGAACGGGGGAACCAGTGAAGGGAACGAGGGAACCAGTGAAGGGAACAGGGGAACCGGTGAAGGGAACGGGGGAACCAGTGAAGAGAACAGGGGAACCAGTGAAGAGAACGGGGGAACCAGTGAAGGGAACAGGGGAACCAGTGAAGAGAACGGGGGAACCAGTGAAGAGAACGGGGGAACCAGTGAACGGAACGGGGGAACCAGTGAAGAGAACGGGGGAACCGGTGAAGAGAACGGGGGAACCAGTGAAGAGAACGGGGGAACCGGTGAACGGAACGGGGGAACCGGTGAAGGGAACGGGGGAACCAGTGAACGGAACGGGGGAACCGGTGAAGGGAACGGGGGAACCAGTGAAGAGAACGGGGGAACCAGTGAAGAGAACGGGGGAACCAGTGAAGAGAACGGGGGAACCGGTGAAGAGAACGGGGGAACCGGTGAACGGAACGGGGGAACCAGTGAAGAGAACGGGGGAACCGGTGAACGGAACGGGGGAACCAGTGAAGGGAACGGGGAAACAACGAAGGGAACGGGGGAACCGGTGAAGAGAACGGGGGAACCGGTGAAGAGAACGGGGGAACCGGTGAAGAGAACGGGGGAACCGGTGAAGAGAACGGGGGAACCGGTGAAGGGAACGGGGGAACCGGTGAAGAGAACGGGGGAACCGGTGAAGAGAACGGGGGAACCGGTGAAGAGAACGGGGGAACCAGTGAACGGAACGGGGGAACCAGTGAAGAGAACGGGGGAACCGGTGAAGAGAACGGGGGAACCGGTGAAGGGAACGGGGGAACCGGTGAAGAGAACGGGGGAACCAGTGAAGGGAACGGGGGAACCGGTGAAGGGAACGGGGGAACCGGTGAAGGGAACGGGGGAACCAGTGAAGAGAACGGGGGAACCGGTGAAGGGAACGGGGGAACCGGTGAAGAGAACGGGGGAACCAGTGAAGGGAACGGGGGAACCAGTGAAGGGAACGGGGGAACCAGTGAAGAGAACGGGGGAACCAGTGAAGGGAACGGGGGAACCAGTGAAGAGAACAGGGGAACCAGTGAAGGGAACGGGGGAACCAGTGAAGGGAACGGGGGAACCAGTGAAGGGAACGGGGGAACCGGTGAAGAGAACGGGGGAACCAGTGAAGGGAACGGGGGAACCAGTGAAGAGAACGGGGGAACCGGTGAAGAGAACGGGGGAACCGGTGAAGGGAACGGGGGAACCAGTGAAGAGAACGGGGGAACCGGTGAAGAGAACGGGGGAACCGGTGAAGAGAACGGGGGAACCAGTGAAGGGAACGGGGGAACCAGTGAAGGGAACGGGGGAACCGGTGAAGGAAACGGGGGAACCGGTGAAGGGAACGGGGGAACCAGTGAAGAGAACGGGGGAACCGGTGAAGAGAACGGGGGAACCAGTGTAGGGAACGGGGGAACCGGTGAAGAGAACGGGGGAACCAGTGAAGGGAACGGGGGAACCAGTGAAGGGAACGGGGGAACCGGTGAAGAGAACGGGGGAACCGGTGAAGAGAACGGGGGAACCAGTGAACGGAACAGGGGAACCGGTGAAGGGAACGGGGGAACCGGTGAAGAGAACGGGGGAACCGGTGAAGAGAACGGGGGAACCAGTGAACGGAACAGGGGAACCGGTGAAGGGAACGGGGGAACCGGTGAAGAGAACGGGGGAACCGGTGAAGGGAACGGGGGAACCAGTGAACGGAACAGGGGAACCGGTGAAGGGAACGGGGGAACCGGTGAAGAGAACGGGGGAACCGGTGAAGGGAACGGGGGAACCAGTGAACGGAACGGGGGAACCAGTGAAGGGAACGGGGGAACCAGTGAAGGGAACGGGGGAACCGGTGAAGGGAACGGGGGAACCGGTGAAGAGAACGGGGGAACCGGTGAAGAGAACGGGGGAACCGGTGAAGGGAACGGGGGAACCGGTGAAGAGAACGGGGGAACCGGTGAAGGGAACAGGGGAACCGGTGAAGGGAACGGGGGAACCGGTGAAGGGAACGGGGGAACCGGTGAAGGGAACGGGGGAACCGGTGAAGGGAACGGGGGAACCGGTGAAGAGAACGGGGGAACCAGTGAAGGGAACGGGGGAACCGGTGAAGAGAAAGGGGGAACCGGTGAAGGGAACGGGGGAACCGGTGAAGGGAACGGGGGAACCGGTGAAGAGAACGGGGGAACCGGTGAAGGGAACGGGGGAACCGGTGAAGGGAACGGGGGAACCGGTGAAGGGAACGGGGGAACCGGTGAAGGGAACGGGGGAACCAGTGAAGGGAACAGGGGAACCGGTGAAGGGAACGGGGGAACCGGTGAAGAGAACGGGGGAACCGGTGAAGGGAACGGGGGAACCGGTGAAGAGAACGGGGGAACCAGTGAAGGGAACGGGGGAACCGGTGAAGGGAACGGGGGAACCAGTGAAGGGAACGGGGGAACCGGTGAAGGGAACGGGGGAACCGGTGAAGAGAACGGGGGAACCAGTGAAGGGAACGGGGGAACCGGTGAACGGAACGGGGGAACCGGTGAAGAGAACGGGGGAACCGGTGAAGGGAACGGGGGAACCGGTGAAGAGAACGGGGGAACCAGTGAAGGGAACGGGGGAACCGGTGAAGGGAACGGGGGAACCGGTGAAGGGAACGGGGGAACCAGTGAAGGGAACGGGGGAACCGGTGAAGGGAACGGGGGAACCGGTGAAGGGAACGGGGGAACCGGTGAAGGGAACGGGGGAACCAGTGAAAAGAACGGGGGAACCAGTGAAGAGAACGGGGGAACCAGTGAACGGAACGGGGGAACCAGTGAAGAGAACGGGGGAACCGGTGAAGGGAACGGGGAAACCGGTGAAGGGAACGGGGGAACCAGTGAACGGAACGGGGGAACCAGTGAAGGGAACGGGGGAACCAGTGAACGGAACGGGGGAACCAGTGAAGAGAACGGGGGAACCAGTGAAGGGAACGGGGGAACCGGTGAAGGGAACGGGGGAACCAGTGAACGGAACGGGGGAACCAGTGAAGAGAACGGGGGAACCAGTGAACGGAACAGGGGAACCAGTGAACGGAACAGGGGAACCAGTGAAGGGAACGGGGGAACCAGTGAAGGGAACGGGGGAACCAGTGAACGGAACAGGGGAACCAGTGAAGGGAACGGGGGAACCAGTGAACGGAACAGGGGAACCAGTGAACGGAACGGGGGAACCAGTGAACGGAACAGGGGAACCAGTGAAGGGAACGGGGGAACCAGTGAAGGGAACGGGGGAACCAGTGAAGGGAACGGGGGAACCAGTGAAGAGAACGGGGGAACCAGTGAAGAGAACGGGGGAACCAGTGAACGGAACGGGGGAACCAGTGAACGGAACGGGGGAACCAGTGAAGGGAACGGGGGAACCAGTGAACGGAACAGGGGAACCGGTGAAGGGAACGGGGGAACCAGTGAACGGAACGGGGGAACCAGTGAAGAGAACGGGGGAACCAGTGAAGAGAACGGGGGAACCAGTGAAGAGAACGGGGGAACCAGTGAACGGAACAGGGGAACCAGTGAACGGAACGGGGGAACCAGTGAAGGGAACGGGGGAACCAGTGAAGGGAACGGGGGAACCAGTGAACGGAACAGGGGAACCAGTGAAGAGAACGGGGGAACCAGTGAACGGAACAGGGGAACCAGTGAACGGAACGGGGGAACCGGTGAAGAGAACGGGGGAACCGGTGAAGGGAACAGGGGAACCAGTGAAGGGAACGGGGGAACCAGTGAAGGGAACGGGGGAACCAGTGAAGGGAACGGGGGAACCAGTGAACGGAACAGGGGAACCAGTGAACGGAACAGGGGAACCAGTGAAGGGAACGGGGGAACCAGTGAAGGGAACGTGGGAACCAGTGAACGGAACAGGGGAACCAGTGAAGGGAACGGGGGAACCAGTGAACGGAACAGGGGAACCAGTGAACGGAACGGGGGAACCAGTGAAGGGAACGGGGGAACCAGTGAAGGGAACGGGGGAACCAGTGAAGAGAACGGGGGAACCAGTGAAGAGAACGGGGGAACCAGTGAAGAGAACGGGGGAACCAGTGAACGGAACAGGGGAACCAGTGAAGGGAACGGGGGAACCGGTGAAGGGAACGGGGGAACCAGTGAAGAGAACGGGGGAACCAGTGAAGAGAACGGGGGAACCAGTGAACGGAACAGGGGAACCAGTGAAGGGAACGGGGGAACCGGTGAAGGGAACGGGGGAACCAGTGAACGGAACGGTGAACATGTGAAGGGAACGGTGAACATGTGAACGGAACGGTGAACATGTGAAGTGAACGGTGAACATGTGAATTGAACGGTGAACATGTGAAGTGAACAGTGAACATGTGAACGGAACGGTGAACATGTGAAGTGAACGGTGAACACGTGAAGTGAACGGTGAACATGTGAAGTGAACGTTGAACATGTGGAGTGAACGGTGAACACGTGGAGTGAACGGTGAACATGTGAAGTGAACGGTGAACACGTGGAGTGAACGGTGAACATGTGAATTGAACGGTGAACATGTGGAGTGAACGGTGAACATGTGAAGTGAACGGTGAACACGTGAAGTGAACGGTGAACACGTGGAGTGAACGGTGAACATGTGGAGTGAACGGTGAACATGTGGAGTGAACGGTGAACACGTGGAGTGAACGGTGAACATGTGGAGGGAAGGGTGAACATGTGAAGTGAATGTGTTCCTCGCCTCCTTGTCCAGTAGCTGGTGCAATCTCTGCCACACTTGCAGGTAGAATTTGAAGAAGAAACTGATGGTCAGTGTCCTCCGGAACTCCACGCTCCCCCCGGGAGCAGAGCCGGAGAGGGGAATCTCATCCAGCAGCAGCTTGCAGGCCTGACTCAGCAGCTCTTCTCCCCAGGATCTGTTTGAGGAAGGAGCAGGTTACAGATTACTCGCTCAGCACCCGGGCGACTGTGACACTTACAGATAAATAGCCACCAACCTACAGCTGAGCGACAGAAGGATCTTTGTGTGGACACGTACTGCAGCAACTCGCCAAGGCATCTTCGACAGCACCTCTCAAACCCACGACCTCTACCCCCTAGAAGGACAAGGGCAGCAGGTACATGGGAACAACACCACCTGCACGTTCCCCTCCAAGTCACACACCATCCCGACTTGGAAATATATCGCCGTTCCTTCATCGTCACTGGGTCAAAATCCTGGAACTCCCTTCCTAACAGCACTGTGGGAGAACCGTCACCACACGGACTGCAGCGGTTCAAGAAGGCGGCTCACCACCACCTTCTCGAGGGCAATTAGGGATGGGCAATAAATGCCGGCCTCGCCAGCGACGCCCACATCCCTAGAATGAGTATATTTAAAAATGAACCGGAGACACAGTCAGCCATGAAGTGCGAGGTTTTGAAATTCCCAGGTGTCACATTTTGCCAGGTTTTTTTGACTTTTTTTACCACTGAGAGGATTTGGGTGAAGAGTCTCTTTTAATGTTAGGGTTTTTTTTTGCAAAGTGTATTCGAGCTCGTTTAAAAAAGGCTGGACGAAAGCTGGTTAATAAACTAATTGTAATGTGTCTCCCCGAAGGCTGTGAACAATGAGGAATGTGTTAGCTTGTCTCGGTAATCGGAATAAACACCTCACACCCAATGGGGTGGGTTTTGACCACTTGGGCGCCCATTTAAATTTGACGGGGTGATCTGAGGGGCATGAAACAGGCCTCCCGATGCAGCTCACTGGACTGGGGTCTCATGATTGGGCTGGGGTGGTCACCACAAGGTAAGTTGGTGGGAGTGGGATGGGGGGAGGGGCGTGATCACGGAGGGTGGGGGTCCAGGGGTGGCAGTAATCCAGATTATTTTAGTGGGCTCTCCCCACTCCCGCTCTCTGGTGCCCATAAAAATAACTCAACACTTACCTTTCCTCTTCGATCCTGGTCTTTAAATATTAGTTAAGAAGAGAGGCTCACTCGAGAATAGATTATTCAGAGGGGCCGAGGTTTAAGGAGAAGAGGAATTAATCACACAGAGTAAGGAGGGAATTGACTGACATCATTAACAGCCTCAAGAAGGGAGAAGGATCTTCTTGTTCCCTGTCGGGCAGTTTATGTGTAGAATAGGCTGCCATCAAAAGTAGCCCATCCCAAATCAATTCAATCCTTTCATCAATACCTGGACAAAGGTCTGATTTAGGGTGGGGTTGAAGGATATGGAAATGAGTGAATTCAGAGACTGCAGGGAGCTCGTGGTCTTGTGCTCCTGAGATGGTGGAGACAGGGTGAATCCTTTAGACCGAAGGTTGACTTGGTCTCCATGAGCTTTCCATGTGATCGACGACCTGAGGGGACCAGGGAAACATCTCAGAGTCTTTCACCCTCCTGGAAAGTCTATCAATCACCAATCAGCTCGCTGAGTCGGGTCTGTTTGGGGTAAATTATACGTAAGGGGCCTGAACTTGCTCGAGGACTCGATGCTGCCAGTTACACTGGCATTGTGTCTGCCGGTGCCACCCAGCATTGAGCCTATCAGGGTCGGAGGGGTAAGTACACTTCATTAGACGGGGTCTGGTGGGCACTCACGCCACGACCTGGGCATCTTGGGTACCCACTGGCCCAGACAGACAGGAAACTCGAGCACCTGCTGCTGTCTGGGGCTGAGGGGTCCCCGTTTCTCCTCCCCCTGCTCCCGGGAGCATCCTGTTGGTCCCATCCCACTTCTCTGGCCTGGAGCCCATCAGCGGGACCCACTTGTGCCCTCTGGAATAACAGGACATCTCATCCTGCACGGCACACTGGCCTCTGCATTTACCCTGGGTCCCACTGAGGCCCGGGAAGTGGGGTGTCCCAACATAGGGAATCTCCACCCACAGCCTCGTCCCTTCTCAGGCAATGGACCATGTTTGGGGCGGGTAGACATTCCACCTCAGAGAAGAACCCCTGGAAACTATCAGCGAAGGCCGGGGCCCTGTGTATCCAGGTCCTGGCCTATTACTGAGGCCATCCACTGTGCTTCCCCCTGGAGTTACTGAAAGCTGGCACGGGTAGAGTGAAGGCCTGTCCATGTTCAGGGCCAATGTGGGTGTCAGTCTCCTACTTTCCATTAAGAGAATTCCAGGCCCGTGAGTGATAGAAGCGGTGGGCTTAATGGACCGAATGGCCTTTTCTCCTTCTATACTGCCCTTGTGGGAGTGAGCCTTTGGCTCAGTGGTACCATTCCTGCCTCTGAGTCAGAAGGTGAAGTGTTCAAGCCCCACTCCAGACAGTCCTGGCAAGTAATAACACAGAAAATAGGAGCAGGAGCAGGAGTAGGAGTAGGCCATTCAGCCCTTCAAACCTGCTCCGCCATTCAATATGATCATGGCTGATCCTCCATCTCAGTACCATATTCCCGCTCTCTCCCCATACCCCTTGATGCCTTTTGTGTCTGGAAATCTATCTAGCTCCTTCTTAAATATATTCAGTGACTTGCCCTCCATAGCCTTCTGTGGTAGAGAATTCCACAGGTTCACCAACCTCTGAGTGAAGAAATTTCTCCTCATCTCAGTCCGAAATGTCCTACCCCGTATCCTGAGACTGTGACCCCTCGTTCTGGACCCCCAGCCAGGGGAAACATCCTCCCTGCATTCAGTCTGTCTCGCCCTGTCAGAATTTTATATGTTTCAATGAGATCACCTCTCATTCTTCTAAACTCGAGTGAATACAGGCCGAGTCGACCCAATCTCTCCTCATACAACAGTCCTGCCATCCCAGGAATCAGTCTGGTGAACCTTCGCTGCACTCCCTCTATGGCAAGTATATCCTTTCTTAGGCAAGAAGACCAAAACTGCACACAATACTCCAGGTGTGGTCTCACCAAGGCCCTGTATAACTGCAGTAAGGCATCATTGTTCCTGTACTCAAATCCTCTTGCAATGAAGGCCAACATACCATTTGCCTTCCGAACTGCTTGCTGCACCTGCATGTTTGCTTTCAGTGACTGGTGTACAAGGACACCCAGGTCCCTTTGTACATCAACATTTCCCAATCTGTCACTATTTAAATAATACTCTGCCTTTCTGTTTTTCCTTCTGAAGTGGATAACTTCACATTTATCCACATTATACTGCATCTGCCATGTATTTGTCCACTCACTCAACTTGTCTAAATCGCCTTGAAGCCTCTTTGCATCCTCCTCACAACGCACAATCCCACCTAGTTTGTGTCGTCAGCAAAGTTGGAAATATTACATTTGGTTCCCTCATCCAAATCATTGATATATATTGTGAATAGCTGGGGCCCAAGCACTGATCCCTGCAGTACCCCACTAGTCACTGCCTGCCACCCGGAAAAAGACCCATTTATTCCTACTCTCTGTTTCCTGTCTGTTAACCAATTTTCAATCCATGCCAGTATATTACCCCCAATCCCATGCGCTTTAATTTTGCACACTAACCTCTTATGTGGGACTTTATAAAAGGCCTTCTGAAAATCCAAATAAACCACATCCACTGGTTCTCCCTTATCTATTCTACCAGTTACATCCTCAAAAAACTCCAGCAGGTTTGTCAAACATGATTTCCCTTTCATAAATCCATGCTGACTTTGTCTAATCCCGTTGATATTTTCTAAGTGTCCTGTTATCACATCCTTTATAATAGACTCTAGCATTTTCCCTACTACTGATGTCAGGCTAACCGATCTGTAGTTCCCTGTTTTCTCTTTCTCCTTTTTGAAATAGTGGGGTTACATTTGCCACCCTCCAATCTGCAGGAACTGTTCAATAATTTATAGAATTTTGGAAGATGACAACCAATGCATCCACTATTTCCATGGCTACCTCTTTTAATACTCTGGGATGCAGATTATCAGGCCCTGGGGATTTATCAGCTTTCAGTCCCATTAATTTCTCCAGCACTATTTTTTTACTTGTACTAATTTCCTTTAATTCCTCCTTCTCACTAGACCCTTGGTTCCCTAGCATTTCTGGGAAGTTATTTGTGTCCTCTTCCGTGAAGACAGAACCAAAGTATTTGTTTAATTGTTCTGCCATTTCCTTGTTCCCCATTATAAATTCTCCCGTTTCTGACTGTAAGGGACCTACATTTGTCTTCACTAATCTTTTTCTTTTTACATACTTGTAGAAGCTTTTACAGTCTACTTTTATGTTCCTTGCAAGTTTCCTCTCATACTCTATTTTTCCCTCTTAATCAATCTCTTGGTCCTTTTTTGCTGAATTCTAAACTGCTCCCAATCCTCAGGCTTGCTACTTTTTCTGGCAACTTTATACAACTCCTCTTTGGATCTAATACGATCCTTAATTTCTAGAATTGAAAGCGTTGACTAGAATATGGTTATTAAATACTGAATTGATGCCCAGCGGGGGACTGGGGTCCAGACTGAGTGACCTGTGGCTCAGGGGTGGTGACCCCAGCTCATACTGAGAAGGATTGGGTTCAGGCCCCACTCCAGACAGCCCCTGAGACAGCGGCTGCTCTGAATACTGGGTTGCCCTCCAGCCGGGGGGAGGGGTACTTGTGTCCGATGGGTGCTGGTCGCCCAATGTTAGGGTCGGGGCGGGTCTTTAGTCTTGGTTGCAGCCCACCTAGCTGAGAAGGTAAAACCATGAGGAAGGCAACAGGAAACCACCTCAGCTACTCTTCCCTAGTAAGTGATTGAAGAATCTCGGGAGTGAGACTTGAGTTCGGACCTGTCCCACGGAACAGAACACAACAGGCAGACGGAACTCCCTCCTGCTCTGTGCTTAAACAGGTGAATATTCCAGCTGTTTACAGACTCACCGGTTGATCAGCTCCTCACAGCTTCTCTTTGCACAGACAATAGTGGCGCCCACTCCTCCGAAGAACATCCTCAGTTCACTAACACTCCTCGTCTCGTCTGTGAACACCACTTGCATTCCCGAATTCACGATGGAGAAGGCATTTTCCCGGCGCGAAGCCTGTCGAAATGCCGACACAAACTGCCACTGCAACAGGGAAGGAGGATGGACAACTTCATTCATGGGGATTGGTTGTAGTTCATAGAATCATAGAATCATACAGCACAGGAGGAGGCCATTCGGCCCATCGTGTCTGTGCTGGCTCTTTGAACGAGTGATCCAGTTAGTCCCCTGCTCTTTCCCCATTGTCCTGCAAATATTTCCCCTTCGAGTATTTATCCAATTCCCTTTTGAAAGTTATTATTGAATCTGCTTCCACCGCCCTTTCAGGCAGTGAATTCCAGATCATCACAACTCTGCGCAAAAAACATTTCTTCTCATGTCGCCTCTGGTTCTTTTGCCAATTGTTTTAAATCTGTTTCCCCTGGTTACCGACCCTCCTGCCACTGGAAACAGTTTCTCCTTATTTACTCTACCAAAACCCCTCATGATTTTGAACACCTCTATCAAATCTCCCCATAACCTCTGCTCCGAGGAGAACAATCCCAGCTTCTCCAGTCTCTCCACGTAACTGAAGTCCCTCATCCCTGGCACCATTCTAGTAAATCTCCTCTGCACCCTCTCTAAGGCCTTGACATCCTTCCTGAAGTGTGGTGCCCAGAATTGGACACAATACTCCAGCTGAGGCCTAATCAGTGAAAAAGACTTGAGAGACTTGCATTTATATTGTGCTTTTCACCACCTCAGGACGTCCCAAAGCGCTTTACAGCCAATGAAGTATTTTTGAAGTTTAGTCACTGTTGTAAAGTAGGAAACGCAGCAGCCAATTTGCACACAGCAAGATCCCACAAACAGCAATGAGATAAATGAATGGACAAACTGTGTTTTAGTGATGTTGATTGAGGGATAAATATTGGCCAGGACACCAGGGAGAACTCCCCTGTTCTTCTTCGAATAGTGCCGTAAGATCTTTTACGTCCACCTGAGAGAGCAGATGGGGCCTCAGTTTAACGTCTCACCTGAAAGACGGCACCTCCGACAGTGCAGCTCTCCCTCAGTACTGCACTGAAGTGTCAGACTAGATTTTGTACTCAAGTCTCTGGAGTGGGAGCTTGGACCCACACCCTTCTCACTCAGAGGCGAGAGTGTTACCCACTGAGCCCCAGCTGACACTGCTGTGAATTATCAAGGTTACCATTTCTCCCCCCTCCCCTCTCCTTTCTGAAGGAATGGCTGTTTCTGGGCTACAGTTGCCAGTAACTCATCAAAATGGTCAATCTTTATGAGTGAGTGTCCATTGAGTGTCGGCTTGTGATTCAACTTGGGGAGGGGGGAATAGTTTTGTCTGATTACGCTCCTGTGAAGTGTGTTGGGCTGTTTTACTACATTAAAGGCATTATATAAATGCAAGTTGTTGTTGTCAGTGGCCTTGCTCCATGGGCTTTTTTAATGGAATAAAAACATCCTCCAATTTATCACTTAGTTCTAGAATTGATTGTCCCCTCTCACCCCACCAAAGGAAACAATGTGAGAACTGTCTGTCACTGAGTCTGATTCTCAGGGCTGGATCCCAGCAGATTTTCTGATCCCACCAATAATCTCCTCAGTGACCTACCTTTCTGGAATACGGTATGAATACAGACAGCAAGACCTCTTCTGGCCTCAGTGCCGTTTTTCCGAATCCAACAAAGAAATCTTCATCTAAAGGAATTTCTCTTCTTCTTCCTGTTGGAAGCAAGAAAGCAAATATTTGTAATGTTGAACAATCCCGTTCCTGATTACCTTTTCCCAATATTCCAGTGAGTATTTCTGCGGGCTGCAGCTCAGCTCAATTTGGGCACATTCTTACCCGACAACTGTTGAGTTGCTCACAAGCAACCAGGTTCAATCGATCAATTCTGGCCTGCAACTAGTTCGGAAATGGGCCTCTAAAGCAGATTCCCACCTGGTACAAACTTTCTCCCATTAGTAGACAATGAAGATAATGAAGATTATACACAGCACTGGTACACCCACACCTGGAGTACTGGGTACAATTCTGGACACTAGTACACCCACACCTGGAGTACTGGGTACAATTCTGGACACTAGTACACCCACACCTGGAGTACTGGGTACAATTCTGGACACTAGTACACCCACACCTGGAGTACTGGTACAATTCTGGATACTGGTACACCCACACCTGGAGTACTGGGTACAATTCTGGGCACTGGTACACCCACACCTGGAGTGCTGGTACAATTCTGGACACTAGTACACCCACACCTGGAGTACTGGTACAATTCTGGACACTAGTACACCCACACCTGGAGTACTGGGTACAATTCTGGACACTAGTACACCCACACCTGGAGTACTGGGTACAATTCTGGACACTAGTACACCCACACCTGGAGTACTGGTACAATTCTGGATACTGGTACACCCACACCTGGAGTACTGGTACAATTCTGGGCACTGGTACACCCACACCTGGAGTACTGGGTACAATTCTGGACATTAGTACACCCACACCTGGAGTACTGGTACAATTCTGGACACTAGTACACCCACACCTGGAGTACTGGGTACAATTCTGGACATTAGTGCACCCACACCTGGAGTACTGGGTACAATTCTGGACATTAGTACACCCACACCTGGAGTACTGGTACAATTCTGGACACTAGTACACCCACACCTGGAGTACTGGTACAATTCTGGACATTAGTACACCCACACCTGGAGTACTGGGTACAATTCTGGACATTAGTACACCCACACCTGGAGTACTGGTACAATTCTGGACACTAGTACACCCACACCTGGAGTACTGGGTACAATTCTGGACATTAGTGCACCCACACCTGGAGTACTGGGTACAATTCTGGACATTAGTACACCCACACCTGGAGTACTGGTACAATTCTGGACACTAGTACACCCACACCTGGAGTACTGGTACAATTCTGGACATTAGTACACCCACACCTGGAGTACTGGGTACAATTCTGGACACTAGTACACCCACACCTGGAGTACTGGGTACAATTCTGGACATTAGTACACCCACACCTGGAGTGCTGGTACAATTCTGGACATTAGTACACCCACACCTGGAGTGCTGGTACAATTCTGGACACTAGTACACCCACACCTGGAGTACTGGTACAATTCTGGACATTAGTACACCCACACCTGGAGTACTGGGTACAATTCTGGACATTAGTACACCCACACCTGGAGTACTGGTACAATTCTGGACACTAGTACACCCACACCTGGAGTACTGGTACAATTCTGGACATTAGTACACCCACACCTGGAGTACTGGGTACAATTCTGGACATTAGTACACCCACACCTGGAGTATTGGGTACAATTCTGAACATTAGTACACCCACACCTGGAGTACTGGGTACAATTCTGGACACTAGTACACCCACACCTGGAGTACTGGTACAATTCTGGACATTAGTACACCCACACCTGGAGTACTGGTACAATTCTGGACACTAGTACACCCACACCTGGAGTACTGGGTACAATTCTGAACATTAGTACACCCACACCTGGAGTGCTGGTACAATTCTGGACATTAGTACACCCACACCTGGAGTGCTGGTACAATTCTGGACATTAGTACACCCACACCTGGAGTGCTGGTACAATTCTGGACATTAGTACACCCACACCTGGAGTGCTGGTACAATTCTGGACATTAGTACACCCACACCTGGAGTGCTGGTACAATTCTGGACATTAGTACACCCACACCTGGAGTGCTGGTACAATTCTGGACATTAGTACACCCACACCTGGAGTACTGGTACAATTCTGGACATTAGTACACCCACACCTGGAGTGCTGGTACAATTCTGGACATTAGTACACCCACACCTGGAGTGCTGGTACAATTCTGGACATTAGTACACCCACACCTGGAGTACTGGGTACAATTCTGAACATTAGTACACCCACACCTGGAGTGCTGGTACAATTCTGGACATTAGTACACCCACACCTGGAGTACTGGGTACAATTCTGGACATTAGTACACCCACACCTGGAGTGCTGGTACAATTCTGGACATTAGTGCACCCACACCTGGAGTACTGGGTACAATTCTGAACATTAGTACACCCACACCTGGAGTACTGGGTACAATTCTGGACATTAGTACACCCACACCTGGAGTACTGGGTACAATTCTGAACATTAGTACACCCACACCTGGAGTGCTGGTACAATTCTGGACATTAGTGCACCCACACCTGGAGTACTGGGTACAATTCTGAACATTAGTACACCCACACCTGGAGTACTGGGTACAATTCTGGACACTAGTACACCCACACCTGGAGTACTGGTACAATTCTGGACATTAGTACACCCACACCTGGAGTGCTGGTACAATTCTGGACATTAGTACACCCACACCTGGAGTGCTGGTACAATTCTGGACATTAGTACACCCACACCTGGAGTGCTGGTACAATTCTGGACATTAGTACACCCACACCTGGAGTACTGGTACAATTCTGGACATTAGTACACCCACACCTGGAGTGCTGGTACAATTCTGGACATTAGTACACCCACACCTGGAGTGCTGGTACAATTCTGGACATTAGTACACCCACACCTGGAGTACTGGGTACAATTCTGAACATTAGTACACCCACACCTGGAGTGCTGGTACAATTCTGGACACTGGTACAGCACACCTGGAGTATACAGTGGTATTCCCCAGGGGTCGGTACTAGGACCACTGCTTTTTTTGAGCTCTATTAACGTCAGGAAAGAAATTCAAAATTTGCAGATGAGATAAAACTTGGAAATGCAGTGAACAGTGAGGAGGATAGTGATAGTTTTCAGGAGGATATAGACAGGCTGGTGGAATGGGCGGACACATGGCAGATGAAATTTAATGCAGAGACGTGTGAAGTGATACATTTTGGCAGGAAGAATGAGGAGAGGCGATATAAACTAAATGGTACAATTCTAAAGGGGGTGCAGGAACAGAGAGACCTGGGGGTATATGGGCACAAATCATTGATGGTGGCAGGACAGGGTGAAAAAACGGTCCAAAAAACATACAAGGCTTTATAAATAGAGGCATAGAGTACAAAAGTAAGGAAGTCATGCTAAACCTTTATAAAACACAGATTCGGCCACAACTGGAGTATTGTGTCCAGTTCTGGGCACAGCATTTTAGGAAGGATGTAAAGGCCTTAGAGAGGGTGCAGAAGAGATTTACTAGAATGGTTCCAGGGATGAGCGACTTCAGTTCCGTGGATAGACTGGGGAAGCTGGGATTGTTCTCCTTAGAGCAGAGAAGGTTAAGGGGAGATTTGATAGAAGTGTTCAAAATCATGAAGGGTTCAGATAAAGTAAATAAAGAGAAACTGTTCCCATTGGCAGAAGGGTCGAGAACTCGAGGACACAGTTTTAAGGTGATTGGCAAAAGAACCAAAGGCGAGATGAGGAAAAACATTTGTACACAGCAAGCAGCTATGATCTGGAATGCGATGCCTGACAGGGCGGTGGAAGCAGATTCAATCATGGCTTTCAAAAAGGAATTGGATAAATACCTGAAGGGCTACAGGGAAAGAGCGGGGGAGTGGGACGAAATGAATTGCTGTTACAAAGACCCGACAGGGGCTCGATGGGTCGAATGGCCTCCTTCTGTGCTGTAACCATTCTATGATTCTATGATTCTATAAAGACAAACCAGGACTCTGAACACCTACCTCTTGATGCCAGTTGGAGTGTACAGTTGGTGGCTGCTAGAATGGGGGTCAAATCAGACGTGGGGGATCCACTCACAATGTTGCCTCCAAGTGACTGAAACATCAACAGGACGAATTACAGACTGAATCAGGAACAACATGTTTCTTATCCTTTTCATGCTGTTGGTCTTCCTGTCTCATATTGGAGCTAAGCCTACAGGTATCTGTAAGGGAAAAGGAGGGGACGGTGCCAGTACTGATCAAAGATACTGATCCAGCACCGGAAAGGGATGATGTACTTGAGGGGTCAAAGACTGAATTTATTTGGTTCGAATTAAGGAACAATAAAGAAGCTATTCCACTGCTGGGTGTGTATTACAGGCCTCCAAATAGTGGGAAGGAGATAGAGGAGCAAATTTGCAGGCACATTGCAGAAAGAAGCAAGAACTTTAGAGCAGTGATAATGGGGGACTTCAATTATCCCAATATAGACTGGGATAGTAACAGTATAAAGGGAAAAGAGGGGGAGGAATTCCTGAAATGGGTACAAGAGAACTTTCTTGATCAGTATGTTTCCAGCCCAACGAAGAAGCAGTGCTGGATCTTTTTTTCTGGGGAATTAAGTGGGGCAAGTGGAGCATTTGGGAAACAGTGATCACAATATCATTCGGTTTAGAGTAGTTACGGAAAAGGACAAGGAAAAATCAAATGTGAAAATACTTAACTGGAGGAGGGCTAATTTCAGAGAGTTGTAAAGGGAACTGGCCCAGGTGGATTGGAATCAAAGATTGGCAGGTAAAACAGTAAATGAGCAATGGGAGGCCTTCAAAGAGGAATTGGTTCAGGTAAAGTCCAGACACATTGCCATGAGGTTGAACAGAAGGGAATCCAAATGTAGAGCTCCCCGGATGACTAAAGATTTAGAGATTAAAATTAAACAGAAAATGGAAGCTTATAATAAATGTTAGGCTCATAGTTCAGTAGAGAACCAGGCTGAATACAGAAAATACAGAGAACTGAAGAAAGAAATAAGAAGGGCAACGAGACTGTATGGGAATAGATTGGTGGTAACATAAATGGGAACCCAAAAGTGTTTTATAAACATATAAATAGTAAAAGGATCGTCAAAGGAAGGGTGGGGCCGATTAGAGATCAAATAAGAAATCTCCCTGTGGAGGCAGAGGGCATGACTGAGGTACTAAATGAATACTTTGCATCGGTCTTCAGTAAGGAAGAGGATGCTGCCAATGTCACAGTAAAGGAGGAGATTGTAGAGACATTGGAGAGGATAAAAATAGATAAAGAGGAGATAGTAAAAAGATTGGCAGTACTGAAAGTAGAAAAGCCACCCGGTCCGGATGGGACGCATCCTCGGTTACTGAGGGAAGTAAGGGTGGAATTTAAGGAGGCTCTGGCCACAATCTTCCAATCCTTAGATACAGGAGTGGTGCCAGAGGACTGGAGGATTACAAATGTTACACCCATGTTCAAAAAAGAGGAGATGGGAGATGGATAAACCCGGCAATTACAGGCCAGTCAGCCTAACGTCAGTGGTGGGAAACTGTTTGAGACAATAATCCGGTACATAATTACTTGGCACTTGGAAAAATATGGGTTAATAAATGAAAGCCAGCACGGATATTTTAAAAGCAAATCGTGTTTGACTAACTTGATTGAGTTCTTTGAGGAAATAATGGAGAGGGTTGATGAGGGTAGTGTGGTTGATATTGTGTATATGGAGTTTTGAAAGGCATTTGATAAAGTACCACATAATAGACTTGTTAGCAAAATTATAGCCCATTGGATTAAAGGGTCAGTGGCAGTTTGGATACAAAACTGGCTCATGGACAGAAAGCAGAGAGCGGTGGTGAACGCTTGGTTCACAGACCGGAGGGAAGTATACAGTGGTGTTCCCCAGGGCTCGAGGTGGCAGAGGAGGTCACCTGCACCACCAACATATCGCCCACCTGCATACAGTGCAGGAGGCGCTGCAATGACCTCAGTAGGTCAGCCACAGTGAGAACACTTACTCATTCCCCTACACTCCGTCTGCCACATCACTGCCCCCACCCCACATCTCCTTCTGCACTGCCAACACTACTCTGTCACATTACCCCTCACACCCACTCAAACCTCATCCTCATCTTACCTGCACTTACTCACCTCGCCAGTACTCATCCCGCCACTACCACTCAACCTAATCCTCGTACAATCTCATGGCTCTATCTCATACTCACCCTCTCGTGCATCTCTTTCACGGTCAGCCTCACTCAACCTGCCACTACCTGTGCTGCAGCCACAGGGCATGCATCACATATGTGCAGTAGGCAGCGTAAGGCAAACGTGTCGTGAGCATGAAGGGGATGCACAAGGGTGTTTGAGGGTTTGTCATGGTTTTTACTTATATTTGATTTCTGATCAACTCACATTACATATTATATTGTCACCACTACTGCCACGTCTTTGTGAATCTTGTCTGGTTTGTGCAATAATGCCCTTTCCTGAGGATCAAAATGAAGACCCACAACTGATGCCACCCATTGTGTCACTGCAGAGTGAGTGTAGGTGTATTTGCAGGGGTCTTTTGTGCAGACGACTGAGACGTTGGCGATGTCCCCGGTGGCACCCTGGAAAGATGCGGAGGAGAAGTTGTTGAGGGCAGTGGTGACTTTGACAGCGACAGGTAAGAAGATGGTGCTCGGGCCAGCCAGGAGCAGCTCAGCATGAAGGAGGCTGCAGATGTCCACGACTACATGTCGAGTGACTCTGAGCCTCCGTGCGCACTGCTGCTCAGAGAGGTCCAGGAAGCTGAGCCTCGGTCTGTGGACCCTGTGGCGAGGGTAGTGCCCTCTGCGATGCATCTCTCTCTGCGGTTGCCCTCCCTCCTGCTGTGCAGGTGGATGTGTCACAGCACTCTGTTGTGGAGCTCCACGTGTCAGAGGTGGACGGCATGGCCAGGGAGGCTGGTGAGGCTCGTGAGGCTGTTCGCCCTCCAAGGAGGTCATGACTGCAGCTATGGCGGCCCCCATCCGCAAGATGTACATCTGAGGGGGTCCGCAAGGTAGGTACATGTCTCTGGACCCCGGGGTAAGTGTGCAAGTTGGTGAATTTTCTTGTCAGGAGGAGGGTGGTAGAGGCCAAACTTTGTCCCAAGTGACAGAGTGGCCTCCTGCAATGAGTGAGGGTCTCCCCCCCACCACCTGTCAAATGGACCTTTGCAGCTGCCACAGGCTGACAGCTGCAACACGTCCATTTGAACTGGGAGTGTTTCCCCCAGTTTGGGAAACAGTCCCAGTTGTCTCTAAAATCCCACCCCTCCTCACATATTCCCTTAATCAGGTCTGTTAATGATCTGAAATACCTCAGTAAATACTGTTAAGTGGCACCCCGCTGGCTTTAATTGCCTGCGGGAGTCCCACCTGCGGGGGCTGCGCGCACGTCGGCGCGTCTGTGGGGAACCCGGAAGTGGGCGGGTTGGAGCCGGGCTCCCGACCCGCTCCGGGATTCCCCGATTTTCGGAGCCCCCCCCGCCAGGAACGCACCTGATCGCGGGTGCTAAAATGAAGCCCATAGAGTACAAAAGCAAGGAAGTTATGCTAAACCTCTATAAAACTCTGGTTTGGCCCCAGCTGGAGTATTGTGTCCAATTCTGGGCACTACACTTTAGGAAGGATGTCAAGGCCTTGGAGAGTGTGCAGAGGAGATTTACTAACATGGTGCCAGGGATGAGGGACTTCAGTTATGTGGAGAGATGGAGAAGCTGGGGATTTTCTCCATAGAGCAGCGAAGGTTAAGGGGAGATTTGATCGAGGTGTTCAAAATCATGATGAGTTTTGACAGAGTAAATAAGGAGAAACTGTTTCCACTGGCAGGAGGGTCGGTAACCAGAGGACACAGATTTAAGGTAATTGGCAAAAGAACCAGAGGGGAGATGAGGGAAAAAAATTCATGCAGCGAGATATAATGATCTGGAATTCACTGCCTGAAAGGGCGGTGGAAGCAGATTCAATAATAACTTTCAAAAGGGAATTGGATAAATACTCGAGGGGAAAAGTTTGCAGGGCTATGGGGAAAGAGCAGGAGAATGGAACTAATTGGATAGCTCTTTCAAAGAGCTGGCACAGGCACGATGGACCGAATGGCCTCCTTCTGTGTTGTGTCATTCTCTGGTTCTTTGAATCTATGACCTCTAGCCTGCTGAACGCAGACTTCTTACCACAGACTGAGGGCTTGGTGTTAACCATCACCTTCAAAGTCAATGGAAAGGACAGACCGCTGGGGGTGGATAACGGGCGGCCGATCTGCTGCCACCAGTTTACCGCCAGTCTACAGTGAAAGTTAAGATCTCCCCCCAACTCTCCCCGTCCCCCAGGGAAGGACCTTTTTCTATTTAGGTTGAGGACCCCTCCCCCGCTGGCTGAAGGGTCGAGGCCCACAGTGTAGGATCACAACAGGGGGTTAAAAAGAGTTGGAGGCAAGAATGAGGTAATTCAGGAAGTAATGGATCGTTGACACCAAGCTTGGGGTCTAGACCGCTGGAAGAGGAAGGAATGGGAAAAGGGAGGAGTTCCACAGTACAAGGTCCTGGGAAAGAATGAGTCAGAGCAGGAGACGGCACGGTGGGGGGGGGTCTTGTCTTTTTAATATTTGTTTCAGGATGTGGGCAGTGCCTCCGTTATATTGACCATCTTTAGTTGCCCTGAGAAGGTTCTGACAGGCCCTACGACACAGTAAGGACGCAGGGAGGGGGAAGTGTCTGGAACCTCGGAGGAAGACGACAGGAAAGGTGAGAGACGATCTGACTGCAGTCGGATCGATGTACAGGAGGGGGTGAGGGACAGGCTCGCAGACAGCAAACATTTCCTCACACTGCATCCAGGAGCAGGGTTCATATCCTGGCCTTTACAGAATTTCAGGACCCCTTGATGGGAAGAAAAAGGTGTTGCATTAAAAAGAGCAAAGTGAGTTTCTAGGAGAAGGTCACCTTCTATTTAATTCATTAATAATTAACGTAGAATAAGTAACAACAATCCATTCCCACCCAGCCGTGCAATTCGAATTAAAGGAATATTCAGAGTTAGTTGAACCTCCCAGTTTGTTGTTTCTAATATCCCCAGATATTCAGCCCCTCCCAGCTCCCCAATACTGCCTGCGACCCTCAGGCAGGAAGTGGAGTCTTGGTTACAAATTACATTTTTCCAAGATCAGTGACAACTCTTCTCTAATGATTGGTCAGCAGATGAGGACTGGGAACAAACTCCTCCCCCTCCTCCCCCGCCCCCCCACCACCCGCGACAGTGGGATGTCCGTCTCAATGAGAATTGACGAATCAGAAGATGCCAGATTACCCCTGTCACTCCAACCTATGATCACTTGGATGGGGAGTGGGTGATTCACCCTGATTATCACTGAGAGTTTAGTCACTGGGCTCCATTTGGCAGAGTGAGCACGAACAGTTGGTGTTTAAACATCACCTTATCACATTCACAGGTTGTCCTAAGATGTTTCAGGACTCATGAATTACTTTTTGAAGTTGTTATCTAGGTAAGCACAGCAGCCAATTGGTGCACTGCAATGTCCCACAAGCAGCAATGAGATAAATGACTGGACAATCTGTGTTTAGTGATGTTGGTTGAGGGGTAAATATTGGCCAGGATACCGGGGAGAACTCCCCTGCTCTTCTTACAATAGTATCATGGGATCTTTTACATCTTCCTGAGAGGGCAGATGGGGCCTCAGTTTGACGTCTCATCTAAAAAGATGGTACCTCCCTCAGTACTGCACTGAAGTGTCCACCTGGATTATGTGCTCAAATCTCTGGAGTGGGATTTAAACCCACAACCTTCTGACTCCTCGCCGAGAGAGTTACCAACTGAGCCAAGCTGACTGGAAACTGCTGTGAGTTGAAAACCGGCTGCATGAGCTTTGATAACAAACAGCGAGGTGCTACAGGGGTATTGTCCCAGTGTCAGTCAGCCTGTTCCATGCACTTTTTCTGGGGAAAAGGAGCAGGTGGGTGAGGCAGGCGACATCTTCACAAATCTCTGCCAGTTCACGACCAAATGCCAAGAGATATGGAAACAGCCATGTGATTACATTTCACCTGTCCGGTTGCCCTCGGCATGAACCTAATGTGATGGAAGGGGTTACGTGTTCATGAGGCTGAGAGATGCCTGCTGGGATCTGAATCTCTTTCCACGTTGATTCAAACCAACTCTGTCCACTTGGCCTTAACTATGAGCTTTGACCTCAAACCCAGAAAAAGCAAATCCAATTATGGTGCCATTAATTCCATAAGCCTTAACTGGCTTTTAAAAGACTCACATGTGGAACTTTATCAAATGCCTTCTTTGAAATTCAGGTAAATTCGGTGCACATGTGTGAAATTTTCCATTACATACACCACCACTTGTACACCGTCTCTGAGTGAGAGTGACAATTAATACTGAATTAGATCGAAGATTTTCATCCCATTAGAATGGACTGGATTTCAACGCTTGCCCCAGGAGTGAAATAACAGCACCCAACCCACGACATCACCCAGGCCCCTTGGTTAAGAGACCATTTGTTCAAAGTAACAAATTTGCTTCCTCCAAAGAGTGGTGTTGATTACCCCTGGTCGTCACTGTTTAAACTAGTTTCCACCATACTGTTAGTAACTAACTGCTCACCGCCACATTACGAATCTGTTCTCCACCCAAAAAGCGTAGCTGCTCCAGAAGTGCTCGGAAGATTTCCGTTTTCTCCGTAGTGATCTCCGCAGTGGCTTTAATCAGGATGTCCTTCACACGGGCCAGACTGCAAGCAGCACCGAGTCTTAGTCCTGTCGGGTAAACAATCAGGGGGGCTGGTAAGCTTAGGAATGTCAGGAAGCATGGAATGAGGAGAGGCCATTGTCCCTGCCCCTTCACTGACCAGGGACAATCTACCCCATCATGGACCTTACCTCAGCTTCTACTCTCCTGAGGGATAGTTCACCACCAGAGACTTTGTCATTTAGCCTCTGCTTTCTATTGCCAAGCTAGTTTCCAATTCAATTCATCTGCCATTAATGCCATAAGCAGTTCATCCGTCCATTGTGTTCTGTTCCCTGGGGCAGGTCCTAACTCAAGTCTCACTCATCAGAGTCTTGAGCCACCTTGGGGAAGAGTAGCTGAGGTGGTTTCCCGTTTCCTTCCTCATGGTTTTTATCTGTGGAGAAGCTTCTCCAAGGCTAAAGAGCCCCACATACCCTTTACCATGGGGAGGTGACCACCCGCACCCATCGACACAAGTACCCCCGCTGGACATCAACCCAGTATTCAGGGGCTCCACTTGGAGTGGGGCTCGAACCCTTCACCCTTTGACTCAAGAGGTGAAAATACAACTCCCCATAAGCCTTAACCATCTTTAAAAGCCTCACATGTGGAACTTTATCAGAAGCCTTCTCAAAATTCTGGGGTAAATTTCCATCCAGTGGTTATCCCTCGTCTTTAGTTCCCTGCTCAATAAATTCCATCAGATTAGTAAGATATGATGTATTGTTTATTGTGGCCTTTAGCTGAACGTCTAAAGCATTACATGGGTCACTAACAGCTTATGATGTGACTCAGATGGCTCTTGTGGGCAAAGACACGACAAGGTGTGAAACCAAGGTGAACAAATTGACCAGAAAGAGAAAATAACTCACCCTCATCCGTGAATTGTACGGCACTGAGCTCAGAAACATTGGCAGGGTGGATAATCACTGGGTGAAAGGCACCTTTAAACTTCATATCAGGACCTAGTGGACAGCACAAGAAACTTAGATGTGACCAGTGATAAGAACAATCTGCCCAGTGGTGGCTGCAGCCCAGGTTCAAGTCAGAGTTGCCTCTCCTTTCAATCCACCTGCACAGTGAGACCATCAGTTCCCTGTAAACAGGGCAGGACTGGGCCCCCATGAGGTGTTGTTAGCCATCAGCAGCAGCAGTGTTGTATTCCACCACATCCCTCACTCCTCCATCACCATCAAGCTGAGAGACCAAACCTGGTTCAATGCCAATGTAGGAGGACGAGCCAGGAGCAGTCAATAGGCCGACCTTAGAATGTGGGACCAGCCTAGTGAAGCTCTAACACAGGGCTCCCTGCAGGCTAAATACCAACTGCAACAGGCTACAGACAGGGCTAAGTGATTCCACAACCAATGGATCAGAGCAAAGCCCTGTGGCCCTACCCCATCCAGTTGAGAATGGTGGTGGACAAACAAGTATCTAACAGGAGGACGAGGCTCCATGAACATTCCCATCCTCAACCATGGTGGTGCCCAGCACGTGAGTGCAAGAGACAAGACTGATGTGTTAGCAAGTGCCTTCAGTCAAAAGTGCCAAGTGGACTATCCCACTCAGCCTCCTCTCGTGGTTCCTGCCATCACAGATGGAGCCCAGGGAAAGGACATCAGGCATCTTTTGTTAAATATCATCCATTCCTCCCCCACCCTCTCAGCATATCCGTCAATCCCGTCTTTCTCCAGAAACTGAGAGGTTATAACTATCAGGAAGGACTGAACAGGCTGGGGCTCTTTCTCTAGAAAAGAGAAGAGTGAGGGGTGACCTGATAGAGGTGTTTAAAATTATGAAAGGGTTCGATACGGTAGACAAAGGGAAGATGTTTCCACTTGTCGGGGAGACCAATACTAGGGACCATAAATATAAGATAGTCACTAATAAATCCAATAAGGAATTCAGGAGAAACTTCTTTACTCAGGGATTGGTGAGAATGTGGAACTCGCTATTACATGGAATGGTTGAGGCGAATAGCATTGGTGCATTTAAGGGGAAGTTAGATCAGTAGATGAGAGAGAAAGGAATAGAAGGATATGGTGATAGGGTGAGATGAAGTAGGGTGGGAGGAGGCTCATGTGAAACATAAACACTGGCATGGACCAGATGGGCCGAATGGCTTGTTTCTGTGCTGTAGATTCTGTGTAATTCTATGTAAAAACATGAATTGCTCCTTGACTCCATTGGCACTGTCCACTTCAATGTCCTTCCCTGGGAACTTAGAGAAAATATTTCACCCCAGCTTCCCTTTTTAACGATGTAGAGGGAACTGAGTCAGATGAGGAAGGTGCTCGGTCCGATCACTGATCGACCCTGAGTTAGCTGATCTCAGGAGGGAGTGCAGTTGGGGTCTTAACTTTGCTTTCAGCACCTCATCACAAGGGGTGGGGGAGAAATTCACTCACAGTTTCTGCCCCTGACAGTGTCAAGTATGAGAAAGTTTGGTGAGGTTCTGCTGCAGTGCCTTTCTGTGGTGACATGGACCACCAACACTCATTGTTTTGGCTCACATGAAGAGGGAGTGAGGTAATGGGGGGACATTGGCGCACGTGGCCAAGCCAATTATCTTCAATTAATTCCATGAAGCTCAACTCTCTTTAAAAGCCTCACATATGGAACTTCATCAAATGCCTTCCCAATATTTAGGTGAAATTCGACCCAGGGGTTTGCCCTCGTCCTCATCGCCTGGTATCCCAGCATGAGCTGGTGTTTTCAGGAGAGGAGGGGTAACAAATATCACGATGTCAAGGCCTTGGAGAGGGTGCAGAGATTTACCAGAATTGTACCAGGGATGAGGGATTTCAGTTATATGGAGAGACTGGAGAAGCTGGGATTGTTCTCCTTAGAGCAGGGGAAGGTTAAGGGGAGACTTAATAGAGGTGTTCAAAATTATGAGGGTTTTGACAGATAAGGAGACACTGTTTCCACTGGCAGGAGAGTCGGTAACCAGAGGACACAGATTTAAGATAATTGGTAAAAGAACCAGAGGAGAGATGAGGAGAATATTTTTTTACGCAGTGAGTTGTTATGATCTGGAATGCATTGACTGACAGGGTGGTGGAAACAGATTCAATAATAACTTTCAAAAGGATATTGGATCTAAACTTGAAAAGGAGAAATTTGCAGGGCTATGGGGGAAGAGCAAGGGAGTGGGACTAATTGGATAGCTCTTTCAAAGAGCTGGCAGAGGCATGATGGGCCGAACAGCCTCCCTCTGGGAAGTATGATTCTATAAACTGCAGATACGTCCAAAAACTGTTAAACAGGGGCACAATTGGATCACTTTTACACCCATTGGTTGGTCTGGAGAGACGAGCAGGATCAAAACAGGAGCTTCCTGGAATTCATTCTCACCAATGATGGTGTTTCCCACCAGGAGCGGAGCTCCAGGGTACTGGCTTTTCAGTTCAAGAAGTTCCTCCAGGTTTGTTGGAGCAATCCACATCACTCTCTCCCCACGGAACACAAGAGTTCTCTTCTCCAGCTTCTCCGCCATTAGCTGCACCAAGAGCAGGAATGTTAGAGACACACTCATCACACTCAACAGGGGTCTTAAAAAAACTAGAATTCTAAATCGTGACCAGCAATTGAATACTTAACATTGCAGACCTCCCAGTACTCCCAGGGCAGGTACAGCATGGGTTAGGTACAGAGTAAAGCTCCCCCTACACTGTCCCATCAAACACTCCCAGGGCAGGTAGAGCACGGGTTAGATACAGAGTAAAGCTCCGTCTACATTATCCCATCAAACACTCCCAGGGCAGGTACAGCACGGGTTAGGTACAGAGTAAAGCTCCCTGTACACTGTCCCATCAAACACTCCCAGGGCAGGTACAGCACGGGTTAGATACAGAGTAAAGCTCCCTCTACACTGTCCCATCAAACACTCCCAGGGCAGGTACAGCACGGGTTAGATACAGAGTAAAGCTCCCTCTACACTGTCCCATCAAACACTCCCAGGGCAGGTACAGCATGGGTTAGATACAGAGTAAAGCTCCCTCTACACTGTCCCATCAAACACTCCCAGGGCAGGTACAGCATGGGTTAGATACAGAGTAAAGCTCCCTCTACACTGTCCCATCAAACACTCCCAGGGCAAGTAGAGAACGGGTTAGATACAGAGTAAAGCTCCCTCTACACTGTCCCATCAAACACTCCCAGGGCAAGTAGAGAACGGGTTAGATACAGAGTAAAGCTCACTCCACACTGTTCAATCAAACACTCCCAGGGCAAGTAGAGAACGGGTTAGATACAGAGTAAAGCTCCCTCTACACTGTCCCATCAAACACATCCCAGGGCAGGTACAGAATGGGTTAAATACAGAGTAAAGTTCACTCTACATTGTCCCGACAATGTGTGTCAGTGACCCCCCCTACCCTGCCATTGTATCAGTTTGACATCCAAATGACCAGGAAATACAAGAAAAATTGGCAAATAAAGCAGGTATCCTGTTCACCATTAACTCTGGTGGGAAGATCAACTCCTGTGTCTCGTCCAATGGTAGGAAGTCATCTGCCTTGAACAGCTCACTGCACATCTAAAATGGGCAGAAAGAGAGATCGATCAGAACAGTCTACCTTGACTCCTTCCCCCAGATTTCTCCCCTGGCCCCATGCTCACTGACTCTGGCCGGTACGGTTCAACATGTGCCAACTGAGGTCTGCTAGCTTTCCAGAATGTTCCAGCAAAGAGGGACTTCAGTTAAGTGGAGAGACTGGAGAAGCTGGGATTGTTCTCCTTAGAGCAGGGAAGGTTAAGAGGAGATTTGATCAAGGTGTTCAAAATCATGAGGGGTTTTGATAGAGTAAATAAGGAGTGAACCTTCTCTGAACTGCCTCCAATGCAAGTATGTCCTTCCTTAAATAAGGGCACCTGAACTGTACGCAGTACTCCAGGTGTGGTCTCACCAGCACCCTGTACAGTTGTAGCATGACTTCCCTGCTTTTATACTCCATCCCCCTAGAAATAAAGGCCAATATTCCGTTTGCCTTCCGGATTACCTGCTGCACCTGTATGTTCACTTTTTGTGTTTCATGTACGAGGACACCCAGATCCCTCTGTACTGCAGCATTTTGTAATATTTCTCCATTCAAATAATATTTTGCTTTTTTATTTTTCCTCCCAAAGTGGATGACTTCACATTTTCCCATATTACATTTCACCTGCCGAATTTTTGCCCATTCCCTTAACCTGTCAATATCCCTTTGCAGACACTTTGTGTCCTCATTGCAACTTGCTTTTCCACCTATCCTCGTGTCATCAGCAAATTTGGCCACAGTACACTCTGTTCCTTCATCCAAGTCATTGATATATATTGTAAATAGTTGAGGCCCCAGCACTGATCCCTGCGGCACCCCACTAGTTACCCCGCCCCTAATGACAGGTCCCTCCCACTCCCTATGCGAGCTGGGATAACCCCGCCCACTAATGACAGGCCCCTCCTACTCAGTGCAAGCTGGGATAACCCCGCCCCTAATGACAGGCCCCTCCCACTCCCTATGCGAGCTGGGATAACCCCACCCACTAATAACAGGCCCCTCCTACTCAGTGCGAGCTGGGATAACCCCGCCCCTATTATCAGGCCCCTCCCACTCACTATGTGAGCTGGAAGATGGTCTCTGTCCCACTGCTTTATCACCCACAGACTTTCCAGAACCTTCACACAACTGACCCGATAGCTCCTGACTTACGTCCTGATCTCCGTCCGTTGATTCTGCCGAGCCTCCACCTCGCTCAGCCTTCCCCAGGGGACAGTTCCCTCCTGGTCCTTCCTTTTGGCAGCAAGTCGATCCCTGGAAGGAAAGAGTTTCATCAAGAGTTGGGAACGTAACATTCACAGGAGTGTTTCACCTGCAAGGTTAGTCTGCGGCCTTCACCCTGTGCAGCACAACGACCGTCAACATGTCTAAAACTACCATTCATCAAAATGGATGCCCGAAATAAGAAACAAAGGTGAAGACTTCCAGTGCAAGACACCAAGGGCAAAAAGAGCGGAGAGAAGCTGTCAGGAAGCAGTGATCCAGTGACACCAGCATAGATTTTAAAAGCCTGTAGATTGTAGGAGGAAGAGACGACGGAGTGAAGGGAGGAACTCCACAGTTTGGAGACCCTGGGAAAGGATGAGTTAGAGCAGGAGATGGTGCGATGTGTCTTTGAGTTTAACGCAGTGAGGGGGGAGGGTGTGTGAGACAGCACCAAAGGATCAGAAAGTTGGGGAAGGAAAGGTGAAGATCAAACCCGCGACCTCTACCACCTAGAAGGACAAGAGCAGCAGGTACATGGGAACAACACCACCTGCACGTTCCCCTCCAAGTCACACACCATCCCGACTTGGAAATATATCGCCGTTCCTTCATCGTCACTGGGTCAAAATCCTGGAACTCCCTTCCTAACAGCACTGTGGGAGAACCGTCACCACACGGACTGCAGCGGTTCAAGAAGGCGGCTCACCACCACCTTCTCAAGGGCAATTAGGGATGGGCAATAAATGCCGGCCTCGCCAGCGACGCCCACATCCCATGAACGAATAAAAAAAAATGAAGTAAAAGAGAAATCAAACCATAGTTAATCTGATTCTAACCAGCGTTAATCTGATTCTAACCATAGTTGATCTGATTCTAATGATAGTTAACCTGATTCTAACCAGAGTTAATCTGATTCTAATGATAGTTAACCTGATTCTAACCAGAGTTAATCTGATTCTAATGATAGTTAACCTGATTCTAACCATAGTTGATCTGATTCTAACCAGAGTTAATCTGATTCTAACCATAGAATCATAGAAAATTTACAGCACAGAAGGAGGCCATTCAGCCCATCGTATTCGGGCCAGCCGAAAATGAGCCACCCAGCCTAATCCCACTTTCCAGCACTTAGGATGTAACCATTGTTGATCTGATTCTAACTACAGTTAATTTGATTCGAACCATAGTTGATCTGATTCGAACCATAGTTAATTTGATTCCAGCTATTGGTTTGGTATCTTACATTTGGTTAACCTGGGAACACCGCATCATTTACTTTTCTTTACCCAGAGAGTGTTTAGAATGCGGAACACGTTACCACAAGGAGTAGTTGAGGTGAACAGCATGGATGCATTTCAGGGGAAACGAGATAAACACATGAGGGGGAAGGGAATAGAAGGATCTGCTGATAGGGTGAGATAAAGAGGGGAGAGAGGAGGGTCGTGTGGAGCATAGACACCGGCACAGACCGGTTGGGTCGAGTGGCTGTGAATTCTATGTAAACAGAATTACAGGAATCACTTAAACCTAGAGGAAAGGGTCAAATATAACTTAAAAGGCTAATGGAATATTTGCCTTCATTTCAAGGAGGTTGGAATACAGATGGGTGGAAGTGATATTACAGCTGTGTAAAGCTCTGTACAGACCACATCTGGAATCCCCCCGGAATACTGCGTTCAGCTCTGGGCACTACTCCTCAGGAAGGATATATTGGCCTTGGAGGGGGTGCAGTGCAGATTCACCACAATGATACCGGGGCTGAAAGGGTTAAATTATAAGGACAGGTTGCACAGACTAGGCTTGTATTCCCTTGAATATAGAAGATTAAGGGATGATCTAATTGAGGTGTTTAAGATGATTAAAGGATTTGATAGGGCAGATAGAGAGAAACTATTTCCTCTGGTGGGAGAGTCCAGAACAAGGGGACATAACCTTAAAATTAGAGCTGGGCCGTTCAGGGGTGATGGGGAAACATTTCTTCACACAAAGGGGAGTGGAAATCTGGAACTCTCTCCCCCAAAAAGCTGTTGAGGCTGGGGATCAATTGAAAATTTCAAAACTGAGATTGAAAGATTTTTGTTAGGTCAGGGTATGAAGGGATATGGAATCAGGCGGGTAAATGGAGTTAAGATACAGATCAGCCATGACCGAATTGAATGTCAGAACAGGCTCGAGGGGCTGAATGGCCTCCTCCTGTTGCTATGTTCCTGGACAATTTGACCAGGCACTTACCGTACAGAACGTCCTGTAGGCATCAACGATAGGTCTGTATCCAGTGCAGCGACACAGGTTACCTGTAAGGGACAGGTGAGATTCGAGATCAGAACAAAGACAGAAAAGAAACAAATAATGATTTAAACCAGGCAGAATCGAGGCAGTTACCCCGCTGCCCGTATCTTAACTTGCACCAAGTCCCGTTCACCCATCACCCCTGTGCTCACTGACCTACATTGGCTCCCGGTCCAGCAATGCCTCCAATTTAAAATTCTCATCCATGTTTTCAAATCCCTCCATGGCCTCGTCCCTCTCTCCCTCTGTAACCTCCTCCAGCCCCACAACCCTCCGAGATCTCAGTGCTGCTCCAATTCTGGCCTCTTGTGGTATCCCCGTTTGTCTTCCTTCCACCATTGGCGGCCGTGTCTTCAGCTGCCTGGGCCCTGAGCTCTGACATTCCCTCCCTAAACCTCTCCGTCTCTCTCTCCTCCTTTAAGACTAAAACCTACCTCTTTGACCGAGCTTTTGGTCACCTGTCCTAATATCTTCTTATGTGGCTCCGTGTCAAATTTTGTTTGATAATCGCTCCTGTGAAGCACCTTGGGACATTTTACTCTGTTAAAGGTGCTATATAACTGCAAGTTGTTGTAGTTGTTGCCGTTGCTTTGATGCCTGTCCTGATTTTCCGGCGGACTTGAATCTTGGAGACCAGACGTCCTATCAGAAACAAGCAGAAGCCTCATGCGCATGTGACGCTATTTAGACCCTGACGCCATTTTCTTGTCCACCTGCCTGCCTATCCCCAGTTCCTGAGATGATTAAAGGGACTCTCAGCTGCTCTCTGGTAGATGTGGGCGGAGCTTCGGCAGACATTTCTCCCTCGTGGGTCTTCCAGCTGAACACATCTGGAAGCTTCTGTAAGTTCTGCACTCACGGTGCCTTCTGCTTCTTTCTGTCCCCAGTGAAAAATGCACCTCCCCTTTAAGCTGCTGCAGGAGGCCCTTGAGAAGCAGGCACAGTGCCGGCCTGAGTATAAATTACAGTCCACGGGATTCGGGCGGCTTTCCAGTGGGCAAGTAACCCGGGGTTTGTTGATTGACCACCTGACCAGTTTCCACCAGAACAGCAGGGTTAAAATTGAAGTTTGTCACTGTGAACCAATCCGATCAATTGGAAGGCACAATGACAGGCTGTCAGAACCAATCCGAGAACTGAAAGCAGAGAGAAACAGTTGTTTTCTCCCACTGTTGGTTGTACACAAACCTCAGGCAGAAAAGCTTGAAGATGAGCTGATGGTTTCTGAGTATCCCAGTCACACATGTTTTTATTTAGTGGTTCTCTCAAGTCAAACATAACAAACGAGCTGATCAAATCAGAAGGATTTTCTGGGGCAACGCCTGGCTGTTGTCTTACACAAAGGCTGATTTCCTTCGAGACGAGACACAGGCTCTTCCGTGAGATAAGGAAAATGTCCCCTGTTGTGACTGCATTAACTGGCTTTATTGAGCACTCCCGTCACTGTACAGGGGAACTGCTGGAGTTTGAGGAATAAAAGGTGGGGTTGGAGTAAATAGGAACTGAGCTTCACTGAAACAAATTACACTGAGGTTCCCATATTTGGGGTTTTACGACAGAGTCCAGCTGTGAAGTACAATGTGGATCATTGACTTGACCAAGTGCCCGGTTATGTTCAGTAACTCAACTGTAACAACAGTTATTCCCTTTCCTCCTGTGGGATCAATGGGGAAAGAGCTCACAACACCTGTAAAAAGCAGTTAATGCCCACGGAGAAATATAAGGAGTATCATTAATGCTCAATGAGGGTGTAATGGGCAGTCAGTCCAGTGACAACACAAAGCACAGATATCAAAGTCTGGACATGTCACTTCTTTCAGTGATTGCAGTGTGTGATTGGTTTTCATTTCCATTAAAGAAAATAAACCTTTCAGACAGGTTTTAAAAAGAGCAAAATAGGCCAGAAATTAATGTTGGTGATCGTTGGGGATGAATGTTTAATCCTGTCAGATCACATCTCCCTCTCTCTTACTTTAATGGCTGTTGTTAGCCCATTTATTCAAGTTTCTGTGATTGCTTTATTTTGACATTGAAACAATCTCCAACCTTTCTGGGAGAAATTGTACCTGGTTTATTGGCAGGAAAATGCAGAAAATAGAGTGTCAAAAATCAAATCTTTCAGGCTGCAATGCCCCCAGATACCCCACGACAAAGACAAACCATTCACATTTCACATGCACGCCCTTCCCAGAGAGAAATCAGTGCAAGATCCCATCCCGCACAAACTCCCCGTATCCCTCAAACCCACCTACCCACCCTCTCCCCACATCCCTCAACCCCACCTACCCACCCTCTCACCACATCCCTCAACCCCACCTACCCACCCTCTCACCACATCCCTCAACCCCACCTACCCACCCTCTCACCACATCCCCCAACCCCACCTACCCACCCTCTCACCACATCCCCCAACCCCACCTACCCACCCTCTCACCACATCCCTCAACCCCACCTACCCACCCTCTAACCACATCCCCCAACCCCACCTACCCACCTTCTCACCACATCCCTCAACCCCACCTACCCACCCTCTCACCACATCCACCAACCCACCTACCCACCTTCTCTCCACATCCCCCAACCCCACCAACCCACCCTCTCACCACATCCACCAACCCACCTACCCACCTTCTCACCACATCCCTCAACCCCACCTACCCACCCTCTCACCACATCCCCCAACCCCACCTACCCACCTTCTCTCCACATCCCCCAACCCCACCTACCCACCCTCTCCCCACATCCCTCAAACCCACCTACCCACCCTCTCCCCACATCCCTCAACCCCACCTACCCACCCTCTCACCACATCCCTCAACCCCACCTACCCACCCTCTCACCACATCCCCCAACCCCACCTACCCACCCTCTCACCACATCCCCCAACCCCACCTACCCACCCTCTCACCACATCCCTCAACCCCACCTACCCACCCTCTCACCACATCCCTCAACCCCACCTACCCACCCTCTCACCACATCCCTCAAACCCACCTACCCACCCTCTCACCACATCCCTCAACCCCACCTACCCACCCTCTCACCACATCCCTCAACCCCGCCTACCCACCCTCTCACCACATCCCTCAACCTCACCTACCCACCCTCTCACCACATCCCTCAACCCCGCCTACCCACCCTCTCACCACATCCCTCAACCCCACCTACCCACCCTCTCATCACATCCCTCAACCCCACCTACCCACCCTCTCACCACATCCCTCAACCCCACCTACCCACCCTCTCACCACATCCCTCAACCCCACCTACCCACCTTCTCACCACATCCCCCAACACCACCTACCCACCCTCTCACCACATCCCTCAACCCCACCTACCCACCCTCTCACCACATCCCCCAACCCCACCTACCCACCCTCTCACCACATCCCTCAACCCCACCTACCCACCCTCTCACCACATCCCTCAACCCCACCTACCCACCTTCCCACCACATCCCCCAACCCCGCCTACCCACCCTCTCACCACATCCCCCAACCCCACCTACCCACCCTCTCACCACATCCCCCAACCCCACCTACCCACCCTCTCACTACATCCCCCAATCCCACCTACCCACCCTCTCACCACATCCCTCAACCCCACCTACCCACCTTCCCACCACATCCCCCAACCCCACCTACCCACCTCGATTTTGAAATTCTCATCTTCGTTTTCAAATCACTCCATAGCCTCACCCCTCCCCATCTCTGTAACCTCCTCCAGCCCTACAACCCTCCGAGTCCTCTGCTTTCCTCCACTTCTGGCCTCCTGTGCATTCCCGATTTCCTTCACCCCACAATGGGGGCTGTGCCTTCAGCCAAGTAGGTCCTAAGCTCTGGAAATCCCCCCCTAAACCTCTCCGCCTCTCCCTCCTTAAAACCAACATCTTAGACCAAGCTTTTGGTCACCTGACCTAGTATGTCCTTCTTTAGCTCTGTGTCAATTGTTGTTTGATGAAGCTCCTGTGAAACGCCATGGGACATTTTACTATGTTAAAGGCTCTATATAAATACAAGTTGTTGTTGTTCGCCTATCCCATCCTTTCCTAATTTGGAACACCCCATGGTACAATGGTCATCATTCACATTCTGGCTTCTCAGAACACCAGGAGCAAGTGAAGAATTTTGCAAAACCAACTCAGTTGTAACTGAACTGGTTACCACCCATTTCCCAAAATGATTTTGAGCCTGCAAGTTGAGAGATCACATAACGGGCCATAAAACATTAGGGACCACCAAAACCCAATCCTTAAAGATTGGATCGATCAACGGGATCATCTCAAAGGAATGCAGCTGTGCCAGATGTTAATTCTGGAGCTGTGATGCAGGTCGGAAACCACACACCCTGCACCGACAGAGATACGAGCCTCTTACCAGCGAGGGACTCCTGTAAGTGTGCCGTGCTTGGGTTGGGGTTGTTCCTAAGTAAGGTGTACATGGACATCACCATTCCTGGGGTGCAGAATCCACACTGGGAGCCGTGAGCCTTCGCGATCCGCTCCTGGAGAGAGAGGGGGAGGGGAGAGATGGAGAGAGACAGAGAGACAAAGCTAAGGAACAGAGTGGATAATTCTTTGCTTGTAACATTTCCCAATAATGGAATAGATTTTCATTGGCTGCGTTGTAGATCTCGCCCGATTGTCGTTGGTGCCAGTGGAGAAGTAAATCGAGCGACTTGTGTAAGAGGCGGATGATACGTAATTCCAGTCTGATCACCCCTCCGGCAAGCTGAAAATCGACTCTCCCATCACTGATGGATATTAATCCACCAACCAGCCCCCAGGGTCTTCACACAATGCCGTGAGCTGTTAAAATCGTCAAGCGGTCTGGTCCTGATTTTAACCCATGAACACGATCGCTCACCACCCATGACTGGGCCACTTTTAGACTCCACATTGTCCAGCGTGGGAGCCACCGAGGGAGATTTACACCCCTCACCCGACAGACCCTGTGACTCGCAAACCCTCGTCACTCGTTTTGTTTGTATCGTTTGGGAAATAATTGAAGTTCGAAAAGAATTCTTCCCCTTGATCTCTTCGACCCCCCTCCCTCCTCTTTTGTTCCAGTGTTGTTCCATAATCCACTCTGCTACACTCCTCGACTATTTTTTATTATAATTAACTCTCGGGATGTGGGCGTCACTGGCATGGCCGGCATTTATTGCCCATCCCTAGTTGCCCCGAGGCCATTAAGGTCCAATCACACTGGGGGTCATTCTCACCGTACCTGCCCATCGGCAAACTGTCGGATCGAATGGGACAAGAATTTTACAACCTTCCCATTCCAGTCAGTGGGGAGTAAAATCAGGGGGGGTGTAATAGGGGAGTGTAAAAGGGGAGTGTAAAAGGGGGTGTAAAAGGGGGGGTGTAAAAGGGGAGTGTAAAAGGGGGTGTAAAAGGGGGGGTGTAAAAGGGGAGTGTAAAAGGGGGTGTAAAAGGGGGGGTGTAAAAGGGGAGTGTAAAAGGGGGGGTGTAAAAGGGGGGTGTAAAAGGGGAGTGTAAAAGGGGGGGCGTAAAAGGGAAGTGTAAAAGGGGGGTGTAAAAGGGGAGTGTAAAAGGGGGTGTAAAAGGGGGGTGTAAAAGGGGTGGAGTGTAAAAGGGGGTGTAAAAGGGGCGGAGTGTAAAAGGGGGGTGTAAAATGGGGTGTAAAAGGGGGTGTAAAAGGGGTGGAGTGTAAAAGGAGGTGTAAAAGGGGGGTGCGAAAGGGGGGGTGTAAAAGGGGGGGTGTAAAAGGGGGAGTGTAAAAGGGGGTGTAAAAGGGGCTGAGTGTAAAGATAGAGGGGGTGGTGCCAGAGGGCTGGAGAATTGCAAATGTTACACCCTTGTTTAAAAAAGGGTGTAAGGATAAACCCAGCAACCACAGGCCCGTCAGTTTAAACTCGGTGGTGGGGAAACTTTTAGAAACAATAATCTGGGACAGAATTAACAGTCACTTGGACAAGTGTGGATTAATAAAGGAAACCAGCACAGTTGTTAAAGGCAAATCGTGTTTAACTAACCTGATTGAGTCTTTTGATGAGGTAACACAGGGTCGATGAGGGTAATGCGTTTGATGTGGTGTATATGGACTTTCAAAAGGTGTTTGATAAAGTGTCACATAATAGGCTTGTCAGCAAAGTTGAAGCCCATGGAATAAAAGGGGCAGTGAAAGCATCAATATGAAATTGGCTAAGTGACAGGAAACAGTGAGCGGTTGTTTTTCGGACTGGAGGGAGGTGCACAGTGGTGTTCCCCAGAGGTCAGTGCTGGGACCACTGCTTTTCTTGATATATATTAATGACTTGGACTTGGGTGTACAGGGCACAATTTCAAAATTTGCAGATGACACAAAACTTGGAAGAGTAGTGAACAGTGAGGAGGATAGTGATAGACTTCAAGAGGATATAGACAGGCTGGTGGAATGGGCAGACACATGGCAGATGAAATTTAATGCAGAGATATATTTTGGTTGGAAGAACAAGGAGAGGCAATATAAACTAAAGGGCTAAAATTCTAAAAGGGTGTACAGGAACAGAGAGACCTGGGGCTATATGTACACAGGTCGTTGAAGGTGGCAGGGCAGGTTGAGAAAGCGGTTAAAAAAGCATACGAGATCCTGGGCTTTATCAATAGGAGGTTATGATGAACCTTTATAAAACACTGGTTCGGCCACAACTGGAGTATTGTGTCCAGTTCTGGGCACCGCACTTCAGGAAAGATGTGAGGGCCTTAGAGAGGGTGCAGAAGAGATTTACTAGAATGGTTCCAGGGATGAGGGATTCAGTTACGTGGATAGACTGGAGAAGCTGGGATTGTTCTCCTTAGAGCAGAGAAGGTTGAGAGGAGATTTGATGGAGATATTCAAAATCATGACAGTTCGAAACAGAGAGAAATTCTTCCCATCGGCAGAAGGGTCAAGAACCAAAGGACATAGATTTAAGGTGATTGGCAAAAGAACCAAAGGGGACATGAGGGAAAACTTTTTTACTCAGCGAGTGATTATGATCTGGAATGCACTGCCAGAGGGGGTGGTGGAAGCAGATTCAATCATGGCCTTCAAAAGGGAACTGGATAAATACTTGAAGGGAAAAAATTGCAGGGCTACGGGGAAAGCGGGGGAGTGGGACTAACTGGATTGCTATTGTAGAGAGCCGGCATGGGCTTGATGGGCCGAATGGCCTCCTTCTGTGTTGTAACCATTCTATGATTCTCTGAAAGGGGGGTTGTAAAAGTGGAGTGTAAAGGGGGGGTGTAAAAGGGGGTGAGAAAGGGCAGGGTGTGAAAGGGGTGGGATGTGAAAGGGGGGGGGGGTGTAAAGGGGCAGGTTGTAATAGGGGGAAGTGTAAAGGGGCAGGTTGTAATTGGGGGAGGTGTAAAGGGGCAGGTTGTAATTGGGGGAAGTGTAAAGGGGCAGATTGTAATAGGGGGAAGTGTAAAGGGCAGGTTGTAATAGGGGGAGATGTAAAGGGGCAGGTTGTATTAGGGGGAAGTGTAAAGGGGCAGGTTGTAATAGGGGGAGGTGTAAAGGGGCAGTTTGTAATAGGGGAAGTGTAAAGGGGCAGGTTGTAATAGGGGGAAGTGTAAAGGGGCAGGTTGTAATAGGGGAGGTGTAAAGGGGCAGGTTGTAATAGGGGGAGGTGTAAAGGGGCAGGTTGTAATCGGGGGAAGTGTAATGGGGCAGGTTGTAATGGGGGAGGTGTAAAGGGGCAGGTTGTAATAGGGGGAGGTGTAAAGGGGCAGGTTGTAATAGGGGGAAGTGTAAAGGTGTGATCCCGTCAGTCTCATGCCAAGCGGGTTCTATTACAATTACCCATCTAGAGTAGGACTGGAGTCACGTGTGGGTCAGACCGGGTAAGGTTGGCACGATCCCTTCCCGATGGACATTAGGGAACCAGTTGGGTTTTTACGACAATCCAGCAGATTTCATGGTCATTTTCTCTGGCCCCAGCCCACGGATTACTGAGTTAAATTCCATAATTTACCAGGGTGGGGTTTGAACTCAAGGTTTACCAATCTCGGACCTGAACCACTGGGCTACCAGACCCTGAGGTGAAGTGTTGGCAGGCCTTTCAACCATGGAGGGCATCGCAGCCGAGTGCCTGGCATCAGGGGTCGCTGGGCAGTGATTAGGAGTGGAAATTCAGGCTGATTATTTCCCCCTGCCCTAGGCCGGGGGTACTGAGGCCAATTGTCAGGGGTACTGAGGCCAATTGTCTGGGGGTACTGAGGCCAATTGTCAGAGGTACTGAGGCCAATTGTCAGGGGGTACTGAGGCCATTGTCAGGGGTACTGAGGTCAATTGTCAGGGGTACTGAGGCCAATTGTCAGGGGGTACTGAGACCATTGTCAGAGGTACTGAGGCCAATTGTCAGGGGGTACTGAGGCCATTGTCAGGGGTACTGAGGTCAATTGTCAGGGGTACTGAGGCCAATTGTCAGGGGGTACTGAGACCATTGTCAGAGGTACTGAGGCCAATTGTCAGGGGTACTGAGGCCAATTGTCAGGGGGTTCTCAGGCCAATTGTCAGGGGTACTGAGGCCAATTGTCAGTGGTACTGAGGCCAATTGTCAGGGGGTTCTCAGGCCAATTGTCAGGGGTACTGAGGCCAATTGTCAGAGGGACTGAGGCCAATTGTCAGTGGTACTGAGGCCAATTGTCAGGGGGTTCTCAGGCCAATTGTCAGGGGTACTGAGGCCAATTGTCAGGGGGTTCTCAGGCCAATTGTCAGGGGGTACTGAGACCAATTGTCAGGGGTACTGAGGCCAATTGTCAAGGGTACTGAGGCCAATTGTCAGGGGTACTGAGGCCAATTGTCCAGGGTACTGAGGCCTATTGTCAGGGGTACTGATTCCAATTGTCAGGGGGTACTGAGGCCAATTGTCCGGGGGTACTGAGGCCAATTGTCAGGGGTACTGAGGCCAATTGTCAAGGGTACTGAGGCCAATTGTCAGGGGTACTGAGGCCAATTGTCAAGGGTACTGAGGCCAATTGTCAGGGGTACTGAGGCCAATTGTCAGGGGTACTGAGGCCAATTGTCCGGGGTACTGAGGCCTATTGTCAGGGGTACTGATTCCAATTGTCCGGGGGTACAGAGGCCAATTGTCCGGGGTACTGAGGCCAATTGTCAGGGGTACTGAGACCATTGTCAGGGGTACTGAGGCCAATTGTCAGGGGTACTGAGGCCAATTGTCAGGGGGTACTGAGGCCAATTGTCAGGGGGTTCTCAGGCCAATTGTCAGGGGTACTGAGGCCAATTGTCAGGGGGTTCTCAGGCCAATTGTCAGTGGTACTGAGGCCAATTGTCAGGGGTACTGAGGCCAATTGTCAGGGGGTACTGAGACCATTGTCAGGGGTACTGAGGCCAATTGTCAGAGGTACTGAGGCCAATTGTCAGGGGGTACTGAGGCCAATTGTCAGGGGGTTCTCAGGCCAATTGTCAGGGGTACTGAGGCCAATTGTCAGGGGTACTGAGGCCAATTGTCAGAGGTACTGAGGCCAATTGTCCGGGGTACTGAGGCCAATTGTCCGGGGGTACTGAGGCCAATTGTCAGGGGGTACTGAGGCCAATTGTCAGGGGGTTCTCAGGCCAATTGTCAGGGGTACTGAGGCCAATTGTCCGGGGTACTGAGGCCAATTGTCCGGGGGTACTGAGGCCAATTGTCCGGGGTACTGAGGCCAATTGTCCGGGGTACTGAGGCCTATTGTCAGGGCTACTGAGGCCAATTGTCCGGGGGTACTGAGGCCAATTGTCCGGGGTACTGAGGCCAATTGTCCGGGGTACTGAGGCCAATTGTCCGGGGGTACTGAGGCCAATTGTCCGGGGTACTGAGGCCAATTGTCCGGGGTACTGAGGCCAATTGTCCGGGGGTACTGAGGCCAATTGTCCGGAGTACTGAGGCCTATTGTCAGGGCTACTGAGGCCAATTGTCCGGGGTACTGAGGCCTATTGTCCGGGGTACTGAGGCCAATTGTCCGGGGGTACTGAGGCCTATTGTCAGGGTGTACTGAGGCCAATGTCACACAGAGCATTAAATCCCCTGGTTTGGGCCGAGTTAACAGACCTCAGGAACCTGAGTCACTGTATCGGGTCATCAGACTTGGGTTGTAACCAGCATCGATTGTCCGGCTGGGATCAGCGGAGGTCATGGGGTCAACTGCGCAACCACCCTCATCTGTACCCACAGGACCACCCAATGGGGCACCTGTACCCACAGGACCACCCAATGGGGCACCTGTACCCACAGGACCACCCAATGGGGCACCTGTACCCACAGGACCATCCAATGGGGCACCTGTACCCACAGGAACACCCAATGGGGCACCTGTACCCACAGGACCACCCAATGGGGCACCTGTACCCACAGGACCACCCAATGGGGAACCTGTACCCACAGGACCATCCAATGGGGCACCTGTACCCACAGGACCATCCAATGGGGCACCTGTACCCACAGGACCATCCAATGGGGCACCTGTACCCACAGGACCATCCAATGGGGCACCTGTACCCACAGGACCACCCAATGGGGCACCTGTACCCACAGGACCACCCAATGGGGCACCTGTATCCATTATATCACCCAATGGGGCATCTGTACCCACAGGACCACCCAATGGGGCACCTGTACCCACAGGACCACCCAATGGGGCACCTGTATCCATTATATCACCCAATGGGGCATCTGTACCCACAGGACCACCCAATGGGGCACCTGTATCCATTATATCACCCAATGGGGCATCTGTACCCACAGGACCACCCAATGGGGCACCTGTATCCATTATATCATCCAATGGGGCATCTGTACCCACAGGACCACCCAATGGGGCACCTGTATCCATTATATCACCCAATGGGGCATCTGTACCCACAGGACCACCCAATGGGGCACCTGTACCCACAGGACCACCCAATGGGGCACCTGTATCCATTATATCACCCAATGGGGCATCTGTACCCACAGGACCACCCAATGGGGCACCTGTATCCATTATATCACCCAATGGGGCATC
>NW_027139232.1:47500-145000 GCF_035084215.1 Heptranchias perlo | reverse complement strand
GATTGTATGAGAAATACCAGAAGTGAGAGGAGGGGCTCGGGCTCAGGCTGAGCTACATTTCTCCCCCCACTATCCCACCCTCCCTCCTCTGGCACAAGGGTCAGATTCCCCAATGATGCTCATTCTCAAGACTCCCAGGTGAAGGACAGACTCGGGAGAGATACCGAGGGGGGAGGGAGGGAGGGAGGGAGGGAGGGCGACCGGCCTCTGAGGGATCGTAGCACAGTGAGAGGAAAGGAAAATACCCACACAATTTCAGTTTCCTAACATACTCTCAGCCGTTGAACAGTAAGGACGGATTTCACCAAATAGATACGGGTGTGAAGGCCGTTCGGCCCATCTCAGTCCATCGAGCTCGGGAGATCCTACCGTTCCCACCATCACCGTACCATCTGTTGTTTAAATCAGTCCACGGTTATTCCTCACTCCCCTACCCAGAAATCCATTTCACATTTTCCAAACTATTCACTCTGTTATATCCTCTGCTGGGAAATCCAGAACAAGGGAGCATAATCTTATAATTAGAGCAAGGCCGTTCAGGAGGGAAATCAGGAAACACTTTTCACACAAAAAGGGCAGTGGAAATCTGGAATTCTCTCCCTCGAAAGGCAGTGGATGCTGGGGGTCGATTGGACTCACCTCCTGACTCCCCAAAGCCTTTCCATCATCGACAAGGCACAAGTCAGGAGTGTGATGGAATACTCTCCACTTGCATGGATGGTGGCAGTAGCAATAACATCAAGAAGCTCGACACCATCCAGGACAAAGCAGCCCGCTTGATCAACACCCCATCCAACTCATTAAAAACCCACTCCCTCCACCACCGGGCGCACTGTGGCTGCAGTGTGCACCATCCACAGGATGCACTGCAGCAACTCGCCAAGGCTTCTTCGACAGCACCTCCCAAACCCACGACCTCTACCACCTAGAAGGACAAGGGCAGCAGGCACATGGGAACAACACCACCTGCACGTTCCCCTCCAAATCACACACCATCCCGACTTGGAAATATATCGCCGTTCCTTCATCGTCACTGGGTCAAAATCCTGGAACTCCCTTCCTAACAGCACTGTGGGAGAACCGTCACCACACGGACTGCAGCGGTTCAAGAAGGCGGCTCTCCACCACCTTCTCAAGGGCAATTAGGGATGGGGCAATAAATGCCGGCCTCGCCAGCGACGCCCACATCCCGAGAATGGACCTTTTAGTGTATGTAAGTGACTCCAAAACACATCAAGCACTGCTTTTACCCGCTGAACTGGGAGCTATTTCCTTTTTAAAAAAATTAGCGTAAACTGGGTCCTTTCGAATCAATGCCAGTTATAAGCCAGTGCTCCTTTGACTTATGGAGGGATGTTTCTGATTGGCCTAGAAGCCAGCGAGCAGTTCTCGGGGCCGTGCAGGATGGCGTCTCACACGGCCAAAGGATACGTCTCCTCCTGAGGTAGGGCAGCAGCATTGTTTCCGGGTCAGCATTCGGTTCCCTGACCTGCAGATACAGAGAGTGAGTGAGAGAGGATAGAGAGAGAGTGAGTGTGTGTGTGAGTGTGAGTGTGTGTGAGTGTGAGTGTTTGAGTGAGTGTGTGTGAGTGTGAGTGTGTGTGAGTGTGAGTGTTTGAGTGAGTGTGTGTGTGAGTGTGAGTGTGTGTGAGTGTGAGTGTTTGAGTGAGTGTGTGTTTGAGTGAGATTGAGTGTGTGTGTGAGTGTGTGTGTGTGTGTGTGTGTGTGAGTGTGAGTGTTTGAGTGAGTGTGAGTGTTTGAGTGAGATTGAGTGTGTGTGTGAGTGTGAGTGTGTGTGAGTGAGTGTGAGTGTTTGAGTGAGTGTGAGTGTGAGTGTGTGTGTGTGAGTGTGAGTGTTTGAGTGAGTGTGAGTGTTTGAGTGAGATTGAGTGTGTGTGTGAGTGTGAGAGTGTGTGTGAGTGTGTGTGAGTGTGAGTGTGAGCGTGAGTGTGTGTGTGCGTGAGTGTGAGAGTGTGTGTGAGTGTGAGTGTGTGTGAGTGAGTGTGAGTGTTTGAGTGAGTGTGAGTGTGAGTGTGTGTGTGAGCGTGAGCGTGTGAGTGTGAGTGTGCGTGTGTGTGAGTGTGAGTGTTTGAGTGAGTGTGTGTGTGAGTGTGAGTGTGTGTGTGTGTGAGTGTGAGAGTGTGTGTGAGTGTATGTGTGCGTGAGTGTGAGTGTTTGTGTGAGCGTGTGCATGTGTGTGTGACCGTGAGTGTGATTGTGTGTGCGTGTGTGAGTGTGTGTGAGTGTGTAAATGAGTGTGTGAGTGAGTGTGAGTGTGTGCGTGTGCGAGTGTGTGTGAGTGTGTGCGTGTGCGTGTGAGTGTGTGAGTGAGTGTGTAAATGAGTGTGTGCGTGTGTGTGTGAGAGTGAGTGTGTGTGTGTGTGGGTGGGTGTGTCTGTAGGAGTGTGTGTGTGTGAGTGTGTGCGTGTGTGAGTGTGTGTGTCAGTGTGTGTGTGTGGGAGTCCAGGCATTACACGAACAATCTGAAGAGAAAGGGGTCTCTCCCGCCAGGAATTTCCTCTCAGCTGCTCCCTGCTTCGATACCTGAACTTTGACAGAAGCGGGGTGGGAATTCCGAGGCAGCTCCGAGGAAAATGGAATGTTATTTTTCCCCTGCACTCTCACTCCCACCAGCCCCCACCCGACCCTCTCCCCATCTCTCTTGAGGGCACTGACTCTTGCTGGGGTAAAACACGTTCCTCGAGTATCAGCCGAGGAACCCAGTGTCATAGCAACATAGGAACAGGAGGAGGCCATTCAGCCCCTCGAGCCTGTCCTCCCATTCAATTAGATCATGTTTGATCTGTATTTTATCTCCATTTACCCGCCTTGGTTCCCTAACCCTTAACACCCTGACCCAACAAAAATCCATCAATCTCAGTTTTGAACTTTTCAATTGACCCCCAGCCTCAACAGATTTTTGGGGGAGAGAGTTCCAGATTTCCACTCCCCTTTGTGTGAAGAAGTGCACTGACATCACCCCTGAACGGCCGAGCTCTAATTTTAAGGTTATTCCCCCTTGTTCTGGACTCTCCCACCAGAGGAAATAATTTCTCTCCATCTACCCTATCAAATCCTATAATAATCTTAAACACCTCGATTAGATCACCCCTTAATCTTCGATATTAAATACATTCGTGGATCAAATTCTTGGTCCATTAAATGAGTGTCAATTTTGAGTTATTAAGCAGCTCGTCCACTTGTTATCATATCCAGCGATAAATCACAGGATTTGAAGGGCGAAGGAGGCCCGAGATGTTAAGAACAGTTTTGGGCATGAATTTACCAACTGTTGAAGCCCTCTCGGGGGGAATAACAGGAAAAAAAACAGGAATTTAATAATAAAAAGAAAAACCAAAAATAAAACACGGTCTGGTGAATAACCACAATCAACACAATAAGAATATCGAGATTGACAAATGAAACAGTACAATGTGAAATCACAACTTACATTGGAAACCGTGTTAGTACGGACTCTCTAGGTTAAAATAGGATCGATGAAATCAACTTAAAATAGTATAAATTTAAAACACGACTAACGGCAGGTTAGTATGGATTAAAATAATAAATTAAAAGGAAGGGTAAAATAACCTTGAATTAAAATTTAAAATCACAGTTGAGCATTTAACAAGGTAAAATGACATCAATGAATTAAAATTTAAAATCACAGTTGAACATTTTACGAAATAAAATCCCAAGTTAAAATCAGAAATACAAATGACAATCAATCGAGTAAACGTTCAAACCGTAAAAGCCAAGATGGTGTAACGATAAAAGTAAAACCTGGAGTCTTTAAGTCAATTGTCCAGTATCGAGGAGGGTAAAACGTAGGTTCTACTCCCAGAGATATTGTAGATGGAAGATTTCATAAAGATCTCCAGTCTGACATCCTCGCAGGGTCCCCGGATATCGAAATATTCTCGTTCACGACTTCCCTGGTTGGAATTCTTCTGGGCAAATAAGATCTTGTAATAATGTCACCCTCAAGGATGTTAAAAGAGGTGGTGGTGCAGGAACTGTAGGAGTGGGTCCATCCTTCCAGCTTTATATTTTACACCTGGGCCGCTGATATCACAGACAGGGAGATTTGTTTGCCGTTATGTCCCAGCCTGAATTGAGGGAGCTCGTTATGTTTCCCTTTTCATTTCCCTCCTGAGGGGGTGATCTCCACACATCACCTGTGTGTAAGTTCTCTGAACAGCCCATTTGGCCAACTCTTGTATGTTGCTGCCCAGCGGGACCATGAGGAGGCACGGCTCGCTGTGACCAAGAACTTACAAGAGGGTCACAGCTACAAAAATATCAGCCTCTTAAGAGTTATTCTGGTGAATTGCGGCCCGTGGAATAAAGGGGGCAGTAGCAACATGGATACAGAATTGGTTAAGTGACAGGAAACAGAGAATAGTGGTGAACGGTTGTTTTTCGGACTGGAGGGAGGTGTACAGTCGTGTTCCCCAGAGGTCAGTGCTGGGACCACTGCTTTTCTTGATATATATTAATGACTTGGACTTGGGTGTTCAGGGCACAATTTCAAAATTTGCAGATGACACAAAACTTGGAAGAGTAGTGAACAGTGAGGAGGATAGTGATAGACTTCAAGAGGACATAGACAGGCTGGTGGAATGGGGGGACACATGGCAGATGAAATTTAACGCAGAAAAATGCGGTGAAACATTTTGGTACATTTCGAGGAGAGACAATGGGCCCGATATCAGCACCCGCTATCGGGTGCATTCCTGGCGGGGGGGGCTCCGAAAATCGGGGAATCCAGGAGCGGGTCGGGAGCCCGTCTCCAACCCACCCACTTCCGGGTTCCCCACAGACGCGCTGGCGTGCGCGCGCAGCCCCCGCATGTGGGACTCCTGCAGGCAATTAAAGCCAGCGGGGTGCCACTTAACAGTATTTACCTTGCTGTTTCAGGTCATTAACTGACCTGATTAAGGGAATATGTGAGGAGGGGTGGGATTTTAGAGACAACTGGGACTGTTTCCCGTACTGGGGGAAACACTCCCAGTTGAAATGGACGTGTTGCAGCTGTCAGCCTGTGGCAGTTGCAAAGGTCCATTTGACAGGTGTGGGGGGAGACCCTCACTCATTGCAGGAGGCCACTCTGCCACTTGGGACAAAGTTTGGCCTCCACCACCCTCCTCCTGACAATAAAATTCACCGACTTGCACACTTACCCCGGGGTCCAGAGACATGTACCTACCTTGCGGACCCCCTCAGATGTACATCTTGCGGATGGGGGCCGCCGTAGCTGCAGTCATGACCTCCTCGGAGGGCGAACAGCATCACCAGCCTCGCCGGCCATGCCGTCCACCTCTGACACGTGGAGCTCCACAACACAGTGCTGTGACACATCCACCTGCAGAGCAGGAGGGAGGGCAACCGCAGAGAGAGATGCGTCGCAGAGGGCACTACCCTCGCCACAGGGTCCACAGACCGAGGCTCAGCTTCCTGGACCTCTCTGAGCAGCAGTGCACACGGAGGCTCAGAGTCACTCGACATGTAGTCGTGGACATCTGCAGCCTCCTTCATGCCGAGCTGCTCCCGGTTGGCCCGAGCACCATCTTCTTACCTGTCACTATCAAAGTCACCACTGCCCTCAACAACTTCTCCTCCGCATCCTTCCAGGGTGCAACCGGGGACATCGCCAACGTCTCTCAGTCGTCTGCACAAAAGAGCCCTGCAAATACACCTACACCCACTCTGCAGTGACACAATGGGTGGCATCAGTTGTGGGTCTTCATTGTGATCCTCAGGAAAGGGCATTGTTGCACAAACCAGACAAGATTCGCAAAGACGTGGCAGTAGTGGTGACAATATAATATGTGATGTGAGTTGGTCAGAAATTCAATACAAGTAAAAACCATGACAAACCCTCAAACACCCTTGTGCATCCCCTTCATGCTCACGACATGTTTGCCTTACGCTGCCTACTGCACATATGTGATGCATGCCCTGTGGCTGCAGCACAGGTAGTGGCAGGTTGAGTGAGGCTGGCCGTGAAAGAGATGCATGAGAGGGTGAGTATGAGATAGAGCCATGAGATTGTATGAGGATTGGGTTGAGTGGTAGTGGCGGGATGAGTACTGGCGAGGTGAGTAAGTGCAGGTAAGATGAGGATGGGGTTTGAGTGGGTGTGAGGGGTGATGTGACAGAGTAGTGTTGGCAGTGCAGAAGGAGATGTGGGGTGGGGGCGGTGATGTGGCAGATGGAGTGTAGGGGAATGAGTAAGTGTACTCACTTTGGCTGACCTACTGAGGCCATTGGAGCGCCTCCTGCACTGTATGCAGGTGGACGATATGTTGGTGGTGCAGGTGACCTCCTCTGCCACCTCGAGCCAGGCCTTCCTGGTGGCAGAGGCAGGCCGCTTGCTCCCGCCCACCGGGGGGAAGATCTCTGTCCTCCCCCTCCTCCTCACCCCATCCAATAAGAGCTGGAGTGAGGCATCATTAAACTGGGAGCAGCCTTCCCCCTGGGTTGCTCCATGCTGTAATTTTTCCTATTTGTTGCAGCATCTGTCAGTGGAGGACTGCCCCTTTAAATAGAGCTCCTCCAGCTGACAGACCTTACTGCGCATGAGCAGCCCGCCCGACGCGCAGATCAGCAGTGGGGAACCCGGAAGAACAGGTAAGTGGATCCAATTAGGCTGCGATTGCGCGGGGGGCAGACTGATTTCACCGGGCGCGTTACCCACGCGCCCAATAGCCCCCCCGCCGCGAACCCGCAGCCCTGGTAACATCGAGCCCAATATAAACTAGAGGACACAATTCTAAAAGGGATACAGGAACAGAGAGATCTGGGGGTATATGTGCACAAATCATTGAAGGTGGCAGGACAGGTTAGAAAGCGGTTAAAAAAGCAAACGGGATCCTGGGCTTTATAAATAGAGGCATAGAGTACAACAGTATGGAAGTCATGATGAACCTTTATAAAACACTGGTTCGGCCACAACTGGAGCATTGTGTCCAGTTCTGGGCACCGCACTTCAGGAAAGATGTGAAGGCCTTAGAGAGGGTGCAGAAGAGATTTACTAGAATGATTCCAGGTTGAGGGGCTTTAGTTACATGGGTAAATATAGAAACATAGAAAATAGGAGGAGGAGTAGGCCATTCGGCCCTTCGAGCCTGCTCCGCCATTCAATATGATCATGGCTGATCCTCTATCTCAGTACCATATTCCCGCTCTCTCCCCATACCCCTTGATGCCTTTTGTGTCTAGAAATCTATCTAGCTCCTTCTTAAATATATTCAGTGACTTGGCCTCCACAGCCTTCTGTGGTAGAGAATTCCACAGGTTCACCACCCTCTGAGTGAAGAAATTTCTCCTCATCTCAGTCCGAAATGTCCTACCCCGTATCCTGAGACTGTGACCCCTCGTTCTGGACCCCCCAGCCAGGGGAAACATCCTCCCTGCATCCAGTCTGTCTAGCCCTGTCAGAATTTTATATGTTTCAATGAGATCCCCTCTCATTCTTCTAAACTCGAGTGAATACAGGCCGAGTCGACCCAATCTCTCCTCATACAACAGTCCTGCCATCCCAGGAATCAGTCTGGTGAACCTTCGCTGCACTCCCTCGATGGCAAGTATATCCTTTCTTTGGCAAGGAGACCAAAACTGCACACAATACTCCAGGTGTGGTCTCACCAAGGCCCTATATAATTGCAATGAGACATCTTTACTCCTGTACACAAATCCTCTTGCAATGAAGGCTAACATACCATTTGCCTTCCTAACTGTTTGCTGCACCTGCATGTTTACTTTCAGTGACTGGTGTACAAGGACACCCAGGTCCCTTTGTACATCAACATTTCCCAATCTATCACCATTTAAATAATACTCTGCCTTCCTGTTTTTCCTTCCAAAGTGGATAGCTTCACATTTATCCACATTATACTGCATCTGCCATGTATTTGCCCACTCACTCAACTTGTCTAAATCGCCTTGAAGCCTCTTTGCATCCTCCTCACAACTCACAACCCCACCTAGTTTTGTGTCATCAGCAAACTTGGAAATATTACATTTGGTTCCCTCATCCAAATCATTGATATATATTGTGAATAGCTGGGGCCCAAGCACTGATCCCTGCGATACCCCACTAGTCACTGCCTGCCACCTGGAAAAAGACCCATTTATTCCTACCCTTTGTTTCCTGTCTGTTAACCACTTCCGTGAAGACGGAACCAAAGTATTTGTTTAATTGCTCTGCAATTTCCTTGATCCCCATTATAAATTCTCCCGTTTCTGACTGTAAGGGACCTACATTTGTCTTCACTAATCTTTTTCTTTTTACATACTTGTAGAAGCTTTTACAGTCTGTTTTCATGTTCCTTGTAAGTTTACTCTCATACTCTATTTTTCCCTCTTAATCAATCTCTTGGTCCTTTTTTGCTGAGTTCTAAACTCTCCCCAATCCTCAGGCTTGCTACTTTTTCTGGCAACTTTATACGACTCCTCTTGGGATCTAATACTATCTTTAATTTCTTTTGTTAGACCATGGTTGGGCCGCTTTTCCTTTTGTGTTTTTGCGTCAGAAAGGAATGTATAATTGTTACAATTCATGCATTCGTTCCTTAACTGTCAGCCATTGCCTATCCACCGTCATGCCTTTTAATGAAGCTTCCCAATCTATCATAGCCAACTCACTCCTCATACCTTCATAGTTTCCTTTGTTTAGATTTAGGACCCCAGTTTCGGATTGGACTACTTCACTTTCCATCTCAATGAAGAATTCTATCATGTTATGGTCACTCTTCCCTAAAGGACCCCACACAACAAGATTATTAATTAACCCCTTATCATAGCAAAATACCCAATCTAGAATAGCCTGGAGAAGCTGAGGTTGTTCTCCTTGGAACAGAGAATCTGTGATAACAACTCAATTGGAGGCAATTATTTTTGATTCCGGGTTTCCCAGGCGTCAGCAAAATTGACAGGCTGGCTGCCTGTCGGGTCGGAAAGCAGCCGGGGTGCAGGTGCCAGGTAAGTCTGAGATCGGTGGGGATGGGGGGTTTTGGAGGCCTCTGGGGAAGGTCGGTGACATTGCGGGGGATCTTGTCCATCGGGCGGACGTCTCGGCCATAGGGGATGGGTCCTCGGCCATCGGGGAGGGGGGCTCAGCCACCGGGGAGGTGGTCTCGGCCATCGGGGGGGGGTCATGGCCATCAGGGAGGGGTCTCGGGGTGAATGAAGGTTTAAATCCTAAGCAGCAATTTCTGAGATGGGGGTTGTTGGAGTGAATGAGAGTTCCTGATCCTAGACCAGAATTTCTGCTCAGTGTCGGGAGGAGAAGGTTTGTTGTCCTATCCTGGAATTTCTGCGATGTGTCTGTGATCCTATGCTCTGGGGATGCGTTTGGGCTTATGGTCATTTTTTGGGGGCTTGTTCTTGATTTATGCTCATTGGTTTTGTTCCCAATTTTTGCTCAGTGGGTGGGGTTTGATTTGTGTCTTTTTTTGCTCAGTTGAGTGGGGGCCACGTTTATTATTGTACCAGGGGATGTAGAAAGTGATGCAATGGTGGTCCTGCGGGGGGAGAGATTTCTTTTCAATGGTTACAGTTTTGTCTGGTTGATCTCCCCTGGAATCGCACATTGGGAGTCAACACCAGTGAAACCTTTCAGGTCAACCAAAGGAGATAATCGAACCAAGACAGGGAGGGGAGGGGGGAGAGAGAAAGGGAGAGGGTGAGAACAGTGAAGGCAGACTGAGTGAGGGGGAGAGGAAGGGTAGGGAAAGGAGAGGCAGTGAGGGGGAGAAATGGGGAGGGAGAGAGGGCATGAAGAGCTGGCTCCAGATTCAGGCCAGGAATAAGGAACATAAACCAGGGTGAGCAGGAGAGAGGTGACTTGATCATCGGTGCAATCTCAGTAACATTCATATTGTGACATTCCTAACAGTATCAGCACTAGAATTAGCATTAACACAATCCAAAGAGCTGTGGGAGTCCGAGCTTGTAATAAATGTCTGTGGAAAGGCTGTCGCCAAAGATGGAGAGAGAGAAAGCCAGAAAAAGAAGGGAAGAGACGGACCACACAAAGGTAAAGAATGGATGGGAATTGAAAGATATCTGGAGAGCTAGAATTTATATCAGCAAAAGAGCCAAGATCTTATAAAATTTTTTAATTCTTTCAAGTAACTTGACAGCAGAATATTCCAATATTTCAGATTTTGTCATCATTCTTAAAAATCTAAGCTTGTGCACATTCTCCAGATTGATTCAGGACGTTAACAATTGATTATTTTCTGAATCTTTAATTTAATTGAGTGAAGGCTGGAAGAGTGAATGGAGACTCAATACAAGGAACTCTCAGCCAAACATTTGCCTGGGAGAACTGAGACCAGCTGCGGTCACTGAGCTGTTATTGAGACGTGTCGATCACAGGTTTAAAGGGACAAATCAACTTCAGCTGCATCTCGCCTCCGTTTTAATGGCGGGATTCAGAAGCCGTGGGAAACCCGTGCCGGTGAAGCAAAATTCGTTTCAGCTTCAGAATCAACAACAAGTTACCCACCTCAAGTATTTCAAGGAGGTAAATTGCCCCGTTATCGATCCTCCCACTGGCATTAATTGGGGATGTGACTTCCGGGTTTTGGCAGAACGGGGGCATCCAAATGTGCCCAGGTTAAACCCGGGAGCGTTGGAGCCAGGTTGCGATCGCGCTTGAAAAAGCTGTTACTTTAATCTCCCACCCACCCCCAACTCACTCGTTCTTTGGGGTTAAAATCACCCCCCCCCCCCACTTGTCTGGGTTATTCAGCTATGGAAGGCGTCACGAACCGAGTGTGACGTTTACCTGCGCGCAGATAGCCAGTCGGGGTCAATGGACAGCGTTAGGAGCAGGAACCCCCGCCCTAGCCCTAGGGCACTTAGGTCAACTGTAGTGTTGGTACGGACTCCATGGGTGAAATGAGCCAACTGAACGCTGCCCAGGGTTCGAATCCGGGACCTTCTGGACTCCAGAACTCTTCGCCACATCGACTGATGGAGTCAAACACGCTGACCCTCGGGGAAAGACTGAGGGCATCTTCGAAACAGGACTCGATTCCTGTGAGTCGACACACACGGCCCAAAGGAGATGGCACATTCACGTTTAGGATATTAGCCTCTGAAATTCCACCAGAGGTTCCATGGTACTCTCGTCAGATTAAGGGCACGAGACCCCCTCCCCTCCGTCCCTCTCTCCGGGAAAAGGGTCCCAAAAATCCTGGAATGATTTTCCATAATTAACTCTATTTCTAATCCCACATTCCTGCTCACTCCCCATACCCTTTAATATCCCACCCAGTCTAATCCCACTCTCCCCCTCACTCCCCATACCCTTTAATATCCCACCCAGTCTAATCCCACTCTCCCCCTCACTCCCCATACCCTTTAATATCCCACCCAGTCTAATCCCACTCTCCCCCTCACTCCCCATACCCTTTAATATCCCACCCAGTCTAATCCCACTCTCCCCCTCACTCCCCATACCCTTTAATATCCCACCCAGTCTAATCCCACTCTCCCCCTCACTCCCCATACCCTTTAATATCCCACCCAGTCTAATCCCACTCTCCCCCTCACTCCCCATACCCTTTAATATCCCACCCAGTCTAATCCCACTCTCCCCCTCACTCCCCGTACCCTTTAATATCCCACCCAGTCTAATCCCACTCTCCCCCTCACTCCCCACATCCTTTACTATCCCACCCAGTCTAATCCCACTCTCCCCCTCACTCCCCATACCCTTTAATATCCCACCCAGTCTAATCCCACTCTCCCCCTCACTCCCCATACCCCATAATATCCCACCCAGTCTAATCCCACTCTCCCCCTCACTCCCCATATCCTTTAATATCCCACCCAGTCTAATCCCACTCTCCCCCTCACTCCCCATACCCTTTAATATCCCACCCAGTCTAATCCCACTCTCCCCCTCACTGCCCATACCCTTTAATATTCCACCCAGTCTAATCCCACTCTCCTGCTCACTCCCCATACCCTTTAATATTCCTCCCAGTCTAATCCCACTCTCCCCCTCACTCCCCACACCCTTTAACATTCCTCTTTTTCAAGCAACTATCTCATTCCTTTTGAAATAATTGATGACACTGTTCCAACAATGGTTGTAAATTGTGGCAGCGAATTCCACCTTAAGAATGGATTTCTCGATCACCCTTCAATCATTTTACAGATTGCCAAAAGAAAGAACGAGTGATTTCATGACCTCAGGATGTCCCAAAATGCTTTCCAGCCAATGAAGTCCTGTTGAAGTGTAGTCACTGTTGTAATGTAGGAAACGCAGCAGCCAATTAGCACACAGCAAGATCCCATAAACAGAAACGTGACAGTGACCAGATAATCTGTTTTTTATTGATGTTGATTGAGGGATAAATATTGGGCAGGACACCGGGGTGAACTCCCCTGCTCTTTTTCGAATAGTGCTGTGGGATATTTCATATCCACCTGAGAGGGCAGACAGGGCCTTAGTTTAACGTCTCATCCGAAAGACGGCATCTCCGACAGTGCAGCACTCCCTCAGTACTGCACTGGAGTGTCAGCCTGCATTATGTGCTCAACTTTCTGGAGTGGAAACCATCCATTAACTTATCACAGTATCATCAGAGGTACAGCACAGGAGGAGGCCATTCAGCCCAGCATGCCCATGCTGGCTCTTTGAAAGAGCTATCTAATTAGCCCACTCAACTGCTCTTTCCCCGTAGCCCTGTAAATTTTTTCCCTTCACATATATATCTAATTCCATTTTTGAATCATAGAATCATAGAATGGTTACAGCACAAAAGGAGGCCATTTGGCCCATCGAACCCATGCTGGCTCTCTGCAAGAGCAATCCAGCTAATCCCACTCCCCCGCCCTTTCCCCGTAGCCCTGTAAATTTTTTCCCTTCAAGTATTTATCCAATTCCCTTTTGAAAGTTACTATTGAATCTTCTTCCATCGCCCTTTCAGGCAGTGCATTCCAGATCATAACTCGTTGTGTAAAAAAATGTTTCCTCATGTCGCCTCTGGCTCTTTTGCCGATCACCTTAAATCTGTGTCCTCTGGTTACTGACCCCTCCGCCATTGGGAACAGTTTCTCCTTATTCACTCTGTTTAAACAGTTCATGATTTGAATACCTCTATCAAATCTCCCCTTAACCTTCTCTGCTCTGAGGAGAATAATCCCAGCTTCTCCAGTCTCTCCACATAACTGAACTCCCTCATCCCTGGTACTATTCTAGTAAATCTCCTCTGCACCCTCTTTATGGCTTTGACATCCTTCCTAAAGTGCGGTGCCCAGAATTGAACACAATACTCCAGCTAGAACCTAACCGTGATTTATGAAGGTTTACCATAACTTGCTTGTTTTTGTACTCTGTGCCTCTATTAATAAAGCCCAGGATCCCATACGTTTTTTTAACAGACTTCTCAACTTGTCCAGCCACATTCAAAGATTTGTGTATGTGAACCCCCAGGTCTCTCTGTTCCTGCACCCCCTTTACAATTGTACCATTTAGTTTATATCGCCTCTCCTCATTCTTCCGACCAAAATGCATCACTTCACACTTCTCTGTGTTAAATTTCGTTTGCCATGTGTCTGCCCATTTCACCAGTCTGTCTATGTCCTCCTGAAGTCTGTTACTATCCTCCACATTGTTTACTACATTTCCGAGTATCGTCTCATCTGCACATGTTGAAATTATCCCCTCTATACCCGGTCCAGGTCATTAATATATATGAAAAAGAGCAGTGGTCCTAATACTGACCCCTGGGGAACATCACTGTAAACTTCCCTCCAGTCTGAAAAACAACCGTTCACCACTACTCTCTGCTTTCTGTCCAATGGCCAATTTCATATCCACATCGCCACTGTCCCTTTCTCTGCCAAGGAACGACTCTATCGTTGGACTTTGATCTTACCTTGCGCCCGTTTACAAAGAACAGCAGCTCATCTGTAATGCCGCACTGAGACATCCTGAGGGAATTCCTCTCACCCTCTCTGATTGCTGAATTTCCAGGATAACCCCCGCTCAGACCAAGTGTAAAGTTCTGCAGTGTAGCAGGGTGTTGTGTAAAATGTTGGGTCGAGGGCGGGGAGTTTTCTAATCTCTCTGTGATTGGGTAACTGGTTTGTTGTTGAGAGAGCTCTGCCAATGATTACTGCTTCATGGGGCCTTGTCGTGGAATGTCTGGACTGCAGTGAGCCGAGCAGCTGGCTTCAGTTAAACGACAGCAAGTTTCACACATATCGTACAATGTGTGGAGTAATTATCATGTCTGCACCCTCTGCATTGTGTGTTTGTGTGAATCCATGTCAAGAATTTACATAGAATTACCCACACACACGGCCCATAAATTGCTCCCACTGGTGAACCAGTAGTGCTCGCCATTCATGAGATTTAAATTCACCCACTAAATCACCGCGTTCTGTTTGGCGGCAACTGCCTTGAAATCCGAGTTGAAAAATCATCAGCGTTCCCCGGGCCGTGTGAGCAGGAAAAGGATCTCTATATCCCCACAACCAACCAGCTTGAAACAAGTCACGCTGTGAGAACCAGGAAGTGAAACTCAATTGCCAAACCGCGCAGATTAAAAACCAGGAAGTGCCCATTCCCACGGCACTATTCGAAGAAGGGCTGGGGAGATCTCCCTGGAGTCCTGGCCAATGTTTATCCCTCAATCAACATCACTATAGACAGATTATCTGCTCATTATCACATTGTTGTTTGTGGGATCTTGCTGTGCTCAAATTAGCTGCTGTGTTTCCTACATTACAACAATGACTACACTTTAAAACTACTTGATTGGCTGTAAAGCACTTTGTGTCATTTGTATAGTACCTTCCGCTCCTCAGCACAGGCCAAAAAGCTTTCCAGCCAATGAAATACTTTAAAATGTGAGCCACTGTTGTAATGTAGGAAACACTGCAGCCAATTTATACACAGCAAGATCCCACAAACAGCAATGTGATAAGGTTAGTAAATGTACAATAAAATGAGATAGAGAAAGCAAAATAAAGGGAGGGTAAGATTTAAAGACTAAGATAAAAGAGACAGAAAGAAAAAGTAAAAAATAATTCTTTAAAATTTAAAAATTTAAAAAAAAATTTAAATGTCCAAAAACTATTAAAATCGGGAGTAATGAGACTCCACACTTTAAAAAGTTAATTTTCAGTGCCAGAGAGATTGTTTGAGAGTCATTAATACTTACCACGCCGTTAAAAATTAGCTTAGACCTAAAAAACTCAGTGGGCTCGATTTTCGGTGAAGGAGCATTGTGGGCGGGGCGGGGCGGGGGGGCTCCGAAAATCACTGAAATCCCGAGCGGGTTCAGAGCCCGGCTCCAAACCGCCGACTTCCGGTGTCATTTGTATTCACCCGGATGCACCGCCCGGATGCTGGAGTCCCACCGGTGATTAAAACTGGCAGGATGATCATTTTCATAGTTTGTCTGTTAGTTGAGGAACTTGAAATACTTGATTGACTCGACATTTTGGCAGGGGTGCGATTTTGAAGGATCCTCAGCGTGATTCCCGTGCTGTGGGAAACACTCCCTGTTGGAGCAGACGTGTTTCAGCCAGCAGCCAGTGGGAGATGTGTAGGGGGTGGTGGTGTGTGTCAGCTTCATCTCTGACTTCTGAGCGGTTCGAATCGCTCCCACTCCCTGGGTTCTAGACCTTGGACTTATTTGGGGGTTGTGACAAAGTGCAGCAGACAACTGGTTTCGATGCAAGAAACTTTGATCTTTATTCAAGAGAGAAAATACAACACAACAATCACATTGCTGTGGGTCTGGAGTCACATATAGGCCAGACGTTTCCCTCCAAGTCACACACCATCCCGACTTGGAAATATATCGCCGTTCCTTCATTGTCGCTGGGTCAAAATCCTGGAACTCCCTTCCTAACAGCACTGTGGGAGAACCGTCACCACACGGACTGCAGCGGTTCAAGAAGGCGGCTCACCACCACCTTCTCAAGGGCAATTAGAGATGGGCAATAAATGCCGGCCTCGCCAGCGACACCCACATCCCGTGAACGAATTTTAAAAAAAGATCGGGTAAGGATGGCAGGTTTCCTTCCCTAAAGGACATTAGATTCTCATTGACTTCAATTTTACTCGGGCTCCTTGGTGCCACACTTGGTCAAATGCTGCCTTGATGTCAAGGGCAGTCACTCTCACCTCACCTCTGGAATTCAGCTCTTTTGTCCATGTTTGGACCAAGGCTGTAATGAGGTCTGGAGCCGAGTGGTCCTGGCGGAACCCAAACTGAGCATCGGTGAGCAGGTTATTGGTGAGTAAGTGCCGCTTGATAGCACTGTCGACGACACCTTCCATCACTTTGCTGATGATTGAGAGTAGACTGATGGGGCGGTCATTGGCCGGATTGGATTTGTCCTGCTTTTTGTGGACAGGACATAACTGGGCAATTTTCCACATTGTCGGGTAGATGCCAGTGTTGCAGCTGTACTGGAACAGTTTGGCTAGAGGCGCAGCTAGTTCTGGAGCACGAGTCTTCAGCATTACAGCCGGGATGTTATCGGGGCCCATAGCCTTTGCTGTATCCAGTGCACTCAGCCGTTTCTTGATATCACGTGGAGTGAATCGAATTGGCTGAAGACTGGCTTCTGTGACGGTGGGGATATCGGGAGGAGGCCGAGATGGATCATCCACTCAGCACTTCTGGCTGAAAATGGTTGCAAACGCTTCAGCCTTGTCTTTTGCACTCACGTGCTGGACTCCGCCATCATTGAGGATGGGGATGTTTGCAGAGCCTCCTCCTCCCGTTAGTTGTTTAATTGTCCACCACCATTCACGACTGGATGTGGCAGGACTGCAGAGCTTTGATCTGATCCGTTGGTTGTGGAATTGCTTAGCTCTGTCTATAGCATGTTGCTTCCGCTGTTTAGCATGCATGTCGTCCTGAGTTGTAGCTTCACCAGGTTGGCACCTCATTTTTAGTTACGCCTGGTGCTGCTCCTGGCATGCTTTTCTACACTCCTCATTGAACCACGTGTAAGGACTGTTTTGTGCAGGGAGGGGCGGCGGGGGGCTGGTGCGGGCACTGCTCTATCCAGGTGTTGAGGACTGGACTCTTCACACTGTCTGACGTTAGGAGAACCGTTCACATATCAGTGACTCCCTGGCCTCACGAGCAGCCAGGTGAGCCGCTACCCTGCCCATGAGTTGCTCCTGCTCCTCCTCTGCCTCCTCCTCCTCCTCGTTCTCCTCCTCAATGTGGGTGGCAGATGTGGATGGGGCCTCCTCAAACGCCCCTCTCTGTTGTGCCATGTTTTGCAGGGCACAACACATGACTATAATGCGTCCCACTCTGTCTGGTGCATATTGAAGCGCTCCCCCAGAACGATCAAGGCACCTGAAGCGTATCTTGAGCAGCCCTATAGCATGCTCAATTGTTGAACTGGTAGCGATGTGGCTGTCGTTATATCGACTCTGTTGCTCGGTGATGGGGTTCCTCAGAGGTGTCATAAGCCACGTGTGCAGGGGATATCCCTTGTCCCCGAGGAGTCAGCCCTTGTGGGTGTTCAGCGCGTGGAAGAGGGGCAGGATGTTGGATTCCCGGAGGATGAAGGAATCATGGCAGCTGCCAGGGTATCTGGTGCACACATGAAGGAATCTCCTGCGGTGGTCACAAACGAGCTGAGTGTTGATGGAGTGATAGCCCTTCCTGTTTATAAACAGTCCTGGCTCGTGTGGAGGTGCTCGGTTTGCTATATGGCTGCAATCGATTACACCCTGCACCCATGGGAAGCCAGCCACAGCGTGGAATCCCACTGCCCTCTCCGTCTGGCTGAGGTCGTCCATGGGGAAGTTGACGTATTGCGAGGCCCTGCGAAACAAACCGTCAGTGACCTGCCTTATACACTTGTGTTCAGACTACTGAGAGACCCCGGCAACGTCCCCATTGGTACCCTGGAATAATCCGGAGGTGAAGAAGTTGAGAGCAGTGGTGACTTTGACAGCGACAGGTAAGAAGATGCCGCTCGGCCCAGCCGGGAGCAGCTCGGCATGATGGAGGCTGCAGATGTCTGCGACTACATGGCGACTGACTCTGAGCCTCCGTGTGCACTGCCCCTCATAGAGGTCCAGGAAGCCGAGCCTCAGTCTGTAGACCCTGTGGCGAGGGTAGTGCCTCCTGCGATGTCACTCTCTCTCTTGTTGCCCTCCATGCCCCTGTGCAGGTGCCTGTGGTACAGCACTGTGTTGTGGAGCTCCACGTGGCGGAGGTGGACGGTGTGCCTGGCGAGGCTGGTGATGTTGCTCGTCCTCGGATGAAGTGATGAATGCAGCTATGGCGTCCCCCCCATCCTGACGGTGTGAGTTTGAGGGGGTCCACAAAGTAGGTAAATATGTTTGAACAGCAGAGTTTTGGGTGGGAAGTGAGAATTTTGAGTGAAAACACAAAGGTCTTGCAGCCAAAACGTTGTCTGAAGTGACAGAGTGCCCTGCTGCAATAAATGACGTTTTCTCCCCACCTGTCAAATAATCCTTTGCATCTCCCACTGGCTGCTGACTGAAACACGTCTGCTCCAACAGGGAGTGTTTCCCACAGCACAGGAAACACGCTGAGGATCCTTCAAAATCACACCCCTGACAAAATGTCGAGTCAATCAAGTATTTCAAGCACCTCAACTAACAGACAAACTATGAAAATGATCATCCTGCCAGTTTTAATCTGTTTGTGGGATCTTGCTGTGTAAATTGGCTGCAGTGTTTCCTACATTACAACAGTGGCGAAACTTTAAAAGTACTTCATTGGCTGTAAAGCTTTTTGGCCTGTGCTGAGGAGCGGGAAGGTACAATAGAAATGACACAAAGCTGTTGTAATGTAGGAAATGGAGCAGCTAATTTACACACAGCAAGATCCCATAAACAGCAATGTGATAATGAGCAGATAATCTGTCTATAGTGATGTTGATTGAGGGATAAACATTGGCCAGGACTCCAGGGAGATCTCCCCAGCCCTTCTTCGAATAGTGCCGTGGGATTGGGCACTTCCTGGTTTTTAATCTGCGCGGTTTGGCAATTGAGTTTCACTTCCTGGTTCTCACAGCGTGACTTGTTTCAAGCTGGTTGGTTGTGGGGATATAGAGATCCTTTTCCTGCTCACACGGCCCGGGGAACGCTGATGATTTTTCAACCCGATTTCAAGGCAGTTGCCGCCAAACAGAACGCGGTGATTTCGTGGGTGAATTTAAATCTCATGAATGGCGAGCACTACTGGTTCACCAGTGGGAGCAATTTATGGGCCGTGTGTGTGGGTAATTCTATGTAAATTCTTGACATGGATTCACACAAACACACAATGCAGAGAGTGCAGACATGATAATTACTCCACACATTGTACGATATGTGTGAAACTTGCTGTAGTTTAACTGAAGCCAGCTGCTCGGCTCACTGCAGTCCAGACATTCCACGACAAGGCCCCATGAAGCAGTAATCATTGGCAGAGCTCTCTCAACAACAAACCAGTTACCCAATCACAGAGAGATTAGAAAACTCCCCGCCCTCGACCCAACATTTTACACAACACCCTGCTACACTGCAGAACTTTACACTTGGTCTGAGCGGGGGTTATCCTGGAAATTCAGCAATCAGAGAGGGTGAGAGGAATTCCCTCAGGATGTCTCAGTGCGGCATTACAGATGAGCTGCTGTTCTTTGTAAACGGGCGCAAGGTAAGATCAAAGTCCAACGATAGAGTCGTTCCTTGGCAGAGAAAGGGACAGTGGCGATGTGGATATGAAATTGGCCATTGGACAGAAAGCAGAGAGTAGCGGTGAACGGTTGTTTCTCAGACTGGAGGGAAGTTTACAGTGATGTTCCCCAGGGGTCAGTATTAGGACCACTGCTCTTTTTGATATATATTAATGACCTGGACTCGGGTATAGAGGGGATAATTTCAACGTGTGCAGATGAGACGATACTCGGAAATGTAGTAAACAATGTGGAGGATAGTAACAGAGTTCAGGAGGACATAGACAGACTGGTGAAATGGGCAGATGAAATTTAACACAGAGAAGTGTGAAGTGATGCATTTTGGTCGGAAGAATGAGGAGAGGCGATATAAACTAAATGGTACAATTTTAAAGGGGGTGCAGGAACAGAGAGACCTGGGGGTTCACATACACAAATCTTTGAATGTGGCTGGACAAGTTGAGAAGTCTGTTAAAAAAACGTATGGGATCCTGGGCTTTATTAATAGAGGCACAGAGTACAAAAACAAGCAAGTTATGGTAAACCTTCATAAATCACGGTTAGGCTCTAGCTGGAGTATTGTGTTCAATTCTGGGCACCGCACTTTAGGAAGGATGTCAAAGCCCTGGAGAGGGTGCAGAGGAGATTTACTCGAATCGTACCAGGGATGAGGGAGTTCAGTTATGTGGAGAGACTGGAGAAGCTGGGATTGTTCTCCTCAGAGCAGAGGAGATTAAGAGGAGATTTGATCGAGGTGTTCAAAATCATGAAGGGTTTTGATAGAGTAAATAAGGAGAAACGGTTTCCAGTGGCGGAGGGTCAGTAACCAGAGGACACAGATTTAAGGTGATCGGCAAAAGAGCCAGAGGCGACATGAGGAAACATTTTTTTACGCAGTGAGTTGTGATGATCTGGAATTCACTGCCTGAAAGGGCGGTGGAAGCAGATTCAATAGTAACTTTCAAAGGGGAATTGGATAAATACTTGAAGGACAAAGAATTGCAGGGCTACGGGGAAAGGGCGGGGGAGTGGGACTACCTGGATTGCTCTTGCAGAGAGCCAGCATGGGCTCGATGGGCCAAATGGCCTCCTTTTGTGCTGTAACCATTCTATGATTCTACGATTCTAAAATGGAATTAGATATATACGTGAAGGGAAAAAATTTACAGGGCTACGGGGAAAGAGCAGTTGAGTGGGCTAATGAGATAGCTCTTTCAAAGAGCCAGCATGGGCATGCTGGGCAGAATGGCCTCCTCCTGTGCTGTACCTCTGATGATACTGTGATAAGTTAATGGATGGTTTCCACTCCAGAAAGTTGAGCACATAATGCAGGCTGACACTCCAGTGCAGTACTGAGGGAGTGCTGCACTGTCGGAGATGCCGTCTTTCGGATGAGACGTTAAACTAAGGCCCTGTCTGCCCTCTCAGGTGGACGTAAAATATCCAACAGCACTATTCGAAAAAGAGCAGGGGAGTTCACCCCGGTGTCCTGCCCAATATTTATCCCTCAATCAACATCAATAAAAAACAGATTATCTGGTCACTGTCACGTTTCTGTTTATGGGATCTTGCTCTGTGCTAATTGGCTGCTGCGTTTCCTACATTACAACAGTGACTACACTTCAACAGGACTTCATTGGCTGGAAAGCATTTTGGGACATCCTCAGGTCATGAAATCACTCGTTCTTTCTTTTGGCAATCTGTAAAATGATTGAAGGGTGATCGAGAAATCCTTTCTTAAGGTGGAATTCGCTGCCACAATTTACAACCATTGTTGGAACAGTGTCATCAATTATTTCAAAAGGAATGAGATAGTTGCTTGAAAAAGAGGAATGTTAAAGGGTGTGGGGAGTGAGGGGGATAGTGGGATTAGACTGGGTGGGATATTAAAGGGTATGGGGAGTGAGGGGGAGAGTGGGATTAGAGTGGGTGGGATATTAAAGGGTATGGGGAGTGAGGGGGAGAGTGGGATTAGACTGGGTGGGATATTAAAGGGTATGGGGAGTGAGGGAGAGAGTGGGATCAGACTGGGTGGGATATTAAAGGGTATGGGGAGTGAGGGGGAGAGTGGGATCAGACTGGGTGGGATATTAAAGGGTATGGGGAGTGAGGGGGAGAGTGGGATCAGACTGGGTGGGATATTAAAGGGTATGGGGAGTGAGGGGGAGAGTGGGATCAGACTGGGTGGGATATTAAAGGGTATGGGGAGTGACAGGAGAGTGGGATTAGAGCAGGTGGGATATTAAAGGGTATGGGGAGTGAGGGGGAGAGTGGGATTAGACTGGGTAGGATATTAAAGGGTATGGGGAGTGAGGAGGAGAGTGGGATTAGACTGGGTGGGATATTAAAGGGTATGGGGAGTGAGGGGGAGAGTGGGATTAGACTAGGTGGGATATTAAAGGGTATGGGGAGTGAGGGGGAGAGTGGGATTAGACTGGGTGGGATATTAAAGGGTATGGGGAGTGAGGGGGAGAGTGGGATTAGACTGGGTGGGATATTAAAGGGTATGGGGAGTGAGGAGGAGAGTGGGATTAGACTGGGTGGGATATTAAAGGGTATGGGGAGTGAGGGGGAGAGTGGGATTAGAGTGGGTGGGATATTAAAGGGTATGGGGAGTGAGGGGGAGAGTGGGATTAGACTGGGTGGGATATTAAAGGGTATGGGGAGTGAGGGGGAGAGTGGGATTAGAGTGGGTGGGATATTAAAGGGTATGGGGAGTGAGGGGGAGAGTGGGATTAGACTGGGTGGGATATTAAAGGGTATGGGGAGTGAGGGGGAGAGTGGGATTAGAGTGGGTGGGATATTAAAGGGTATGGGGAGTGAGGGGGAGAGTGGGATTAGACTGGGTGGGATATTAAAGGGTATGGGGAGTGAGGGGGAGAGTGGGATTAGACTGGGTGGGATATTAAAGGGTATGGGGAGTGAGCAGGAATGTGGGATTAGAAATAGGTAAATTATGGAAAATAATTCCAGGATTTTCGGGACCCTTTTCCCGGAGAGAGGGCGGAGGGGAGGGGGTCTCGTGCCCTTAATCTGACGAGAGTACCATGGAACCTCTGGTGGAATTTCAGAGGCTAATATCCTAAACGTGAATGTGCCATCTCCTTTGGGCCGTGTGTGTCGACTCACAGGAATCGAGTCCTGTTTCGAAGATGCCCTCAGTCTTTCCCCGAGGGTCAGCGTGTTTGACTCCATCAGTCGATGTGGCGAAGAGTTCTGGAGTCCAGAAGGTCCCGGATTCGAACCCTGGGCAGCGTTCAGTTGGCTCATTTCACCCATGGAGTCCGTACCAACACTACAGTTGACCTAAGTGCCCTCGGGCTAGGGCGGGGGTTCCTGCTCCTAACGCTGTCCACTGACCCCGACTGGCTATCTGCGCGGACGTGAACGTCACACTCGGTTCGTGACGCCTTCCATAGCTGAATAACCCTGACAAGTGTTGGGGGGCAATTTTAACCCCAAAGAACGAGTGAGTTGGGGGTGGGTGGGAGATTAAAGTAACAGCTTTTTCAAGCGCGATCGCAACCTGGCTCCAACGCTCCCGGGTTTAACCTGGGCACATTTGGATGCCCCCGTTCTGCCAAAACCCGGAAGTCACATCCCCAATTAATGCCAGCGGGAGGATCGATAACGGGGCAATTTACCTCCTTGAAATACTTGAGGTGGGTAACTTGTTGTTGATTCTGAAGCTGAAACGAATTTTGCTTCACCGGCACGGGTTTCCCGCGGCTTCTGAATCTCGCCATTAAAACGGAGGCGAGATGCAGCTGAAGTTGATTTGTCCCTTTAAACCTGTGATCGACACGTCTCAATAACAGCTCAGTGACCGCAGCTGGTCTCAGTTCTCCCAGGCAAATGTTTGGCTGAGAGTTCCTTGTATTGAGTCTCCATTCACTCTTCCAGCCTTCACTCAATTAAATTAAAGATTCAGAAAATAATCAATTGTTAACGTCCTGAATCAATCTGGAGAATGTGCACAAGCTTAGATTTTTAAGAATGATGACAAAATCTGAAATATTGGAATATTCTGCAGTCAAGTTACTTGAAAGAATCATAAAATTTTATAAGATCTTGGCTCTTTTGCTGATATAAATTCTAGCTCTCCAGATATGTTTCAATTCCCATCCATTCTTTACCTTTGTGTGGTCCGTCTCTTCCCTTCTTTTTCTGGCTTTCTCTCTCTCCATATTTGGCGACAGCCTTTCCACAGACATTTATTACAAGCTCGGACTCCCACAGCTCTTTGGATTGTGTTAATGCTAATTCTAGTGCTGATACTGTTAGGAATGTCACAATATGAATGTTACTGAGATTGCACCGATGATCAAGTCACCTCTCTCCTGCTCACCCTGGTTTATGTTCCTTATTCCTGGCCTGAATCTGGAGCCAGCTCTTCATGCCCTCTCTCCCTCCCCATTTCTCCCCCTCACTGCCTCTCCTTTCCCTACCCTTCCTCTCCCCCTCACTCAGTCTGCCTTCACTGTTCTCACCCTCTCCCTTTCTCTCTCCCCCCTCCCCTCCCTGTCTTGGTTCGATTATCTCCTTTGGTTGACCTGAAAGGTTTCACTGGTGTTGACTCCCAATGTGCGATTCCAGGGGAGATCAACCAGACAAAACTGTAACCATTGAAAAGAAATCTCTCCCCCCGCAGGACCACCATTGCATCACTTTCTACATCCCCCGGTACAATAATAAACGTGGCCCCCACTCAACTGAGCAAAAAAAGACACAAATCAAACCCCACCCACTGAGCAAAAATTGGGAACAAAACCAATGAACATAAATCGAGAACAAGCCCCCAAAAAATGACCATAAGCCCAAACGCATCCCCAGAGCATAGGATCACAGACACATCGCAGAAATTCCAGGATAGGACAACAAACCTTCTCCTCCCGACACTGAGCAGAAATTCTGGTCTAGGATCAGGAACTCTCATTCACTCCAACAACCCCCATCTCAGAAATTGCTGCTTAGGATTTAAACCTTCATTCACCCCGAGACCCCACCACCCCCCGTTGGCCGTAACCCTCCCTGATGGCCGAGACCACCTCCCTGATGGCTGAGACCACCTCCCCGATGGCCGAGCCCACCTCCCCGATGGCTGAGCCCCCCTCCCCGATGGCCGAGCCCACTTACCCGATGGCCGAGCCCCCCTCTCTGATGGCTGAGGTCCCCGCCCCTATGCCCGAGACATCCCCCCTATGGCCATGATCCCCTGCAATGTCTCCGACCTTCCCCAGAGGTCTCTGAAACAACCACCCCCCCCCACTGCCGATCTCAGACTTACCTGGCACCTGCACCCCGGGGAGCTTTCCGACCCGACAGGCAGCCAGCCTGTCAATTTTGCTGTCGCACAGGAAAATTCAGAAGCAAAAATAATTGCCTTCAATTGAGTTGTGATCACAGATTCTGACACACTCACTTCACTGCCTTCACTGTTCTCACCCTCTCTCTTTCTCTCTCCCCCCTTCCCTCCCTGTCTTGGTTCGATTATCTCCTTTGGTGGGTTTATCTCCAATGGTGGGTTTTCCACCCGAAAATCTACCCACCCACTCAGTTCCTGGCTCCAGGTCAAAATCATGCCCCTGGTCTCTCCCACACACACACACACACACACATGCACACACCAAAGGGTTCTCTCAGTCTCTCTCTCTCTCTCTTACTCCTCTTATTTTCTATGTTTCTATGTTTCTCCTAGAATTGGGGCAACCTATTGGCTTGGACAGCGAATTGGTTAGTAGGTAGGAGACAGAGAGTAGGGATAATGGGTATGTCCTTGAATTGGCAGGAAGTGACTGGTGGTGTCCCCCAGGGATCTGTACTGGGGCCTTAGCTTTTCACTGTATTTATCAACGAATTAGATGAAGGAACAGAGAGCTGTACAGGTCACACAGTAAATAGTGTAGATGGGAGCAGAAAGTCGCAAAGGAGCATTGATAGATTAAGTGAGTGGGCAAAACTGTGGCAGATGGAGTTTAATGGGGGGAAGTGTGAGGTCATCCATTATAGACCTGGGAACTGTGGATGAGCAGAGAGATTTAGGAGTCCAAGTACAGAAATCACTAAAAGCTAGTGGACAGGTACAAAAATAATTGAAAAGGCTGATGGAGTGTTGGCCTTTATCTCGAGAGGGCTGGAATACAAAAGGGTGGAAGTCATGTTACAGATGTGCAAAGCTCTGTACAGACCCCATCTGGAGTATCACGTTCAGCTCTGAGCATCACACCTCAGGAAGGATATATTGGCCTTGGAGGGGGTGCAGTGCAGATAGAATCATTGAAAGGTTACAGCATGGAAGGAGGCCATTCGGCCAGTCGAGTCCGTGCTGGCTCTATGCAAGAGCAATCCAGCTACTCCCACTCCCCTGCCCTATCCCCAAAGCCCTGCAAAGTTTTTCCTTTCAAGTACTTATCCAGTTCCCTTTTGAAGGCCATGATTGAATCTGCCTCCACCACCCCCTCGGGCAGTGCATTCCAGATCCTAACCACTCACTGTGTAAAAAAGCTTTTCCTCATGTCACCTTTGTTTCTTTTGCCAATCACCTTAAATCTATCTCCTCTGGTTCTTGACCCTTCCGCCAATGGGAACAGTTTCTCTCTATCTACTCTGTCCAGACCCCTCATCATTTTGGATACCTCTATCAAATCTCCTCTCAATCTTCTCTGTTCCAAGGAGAACAACCCCAGCTTCTCCAGGCTATCCTAGATTGGGTATTGTGCAATGAGAAGGGGTTAATTAATAAACTTGTTGTGCGGGATCCTTTCGGGAAGAGTGACCATAACATGATAAAAGTCTTCATTATTATGGAAAGTGAAGTAGTCCAATCTGAAACTAGGGTCCTAAATCTAAGCAAAGGAAACTATGAAGGTATGAGGAGTGAGTTGGCTATGATAGATTGGGAAGCTTCATTAAAAGGCATGACGGTGGATGGGCAATGGCTAACATTTAAGGAACGAATGCATGAATTGCAACAATTATACATTCCTTTGAATGAAAGGGAAGAACAATTAAACACATACTTTGGTTCTGCCTTCACAAAGGAGAACACAAATAACCTCCCAGAAATGTTAGGGAACCAAGGGTCTAGTGAGAGGGAGGAACTGAAGGAAACCAGTATTAGTAAGAAAATAGTGCTAGGGAAATTAATGGGGCCAAAGGCTGACAAATCCCCAAGGCCTGATAATCTACATCCCAGAGTACTAAAAGAAGTAGCCCTGGAAATAAGGGATGCATTGGTGATCATCTTCCAAAATTCCATAGACTCTGAAACAGTTCCTACAGATTGGAGGGTGGCAAATGTAACCCCACTATTTAAAAAAGGAGCGAGAGAAAAAACAGGGAATTACAGACCAGTTAGCCTAACCTCAGTAGTGGGGAAAATGCTAGAGTCTATTATAAAAGATGTGATAACAGAACACTTGGAGGGCATTAACGGGATAGGACAAAGTCAGCATGGGTTTATGAAAAGGAAATCATGCTTAACAAATCTACTGGAGTTTTTTTGAGGATGTAACTAGTAGAATAGATAGGGGAGAACCAGTGGATGTGGTGTACTTGGATTTTCAGAAGGCTTTTGATAAGGTCCCACACAAGAGGTTAGTGTGCAAAATTAAAGCACATGGGATTGGGGGGAATATATTGGCATGGATTGAGAATTGGTTGACAGACAGGAAATAGAGAGTAGGAATAAACGGGTCTTTTTCCGGGTGGCAGGCAGTGACTAGTGGGGTACCGCAGGGATCAGTGCTTGGGCCCCAGCTATTCACAATACATATCAATGATTTGGATGAGGGAACTAAATGTAACATTTCCAAGTTTGCAGACGACGCAAAGCTGGGGTGGAATTTGAGCTGTGAGGAGGATGCAAAGAGGCTCCAATGTGATTGAGACAAGTTGGGTGAGTGGGCAAGAACATGGCAGATGCAGTATAACGTGGATAAATGTGAGGTTATCCACTTTGGTTGTAAAAACAAAAAGGCAGATTATTATCTGAATGGTGATAGATTGGGAAAAGGGGAGGTGCAACGAGACCTGGGTGTCCTTGTACACCAGTCGCTGAAAGCGAGCATTCAGGTGCAGTAAGCAGTTAGGAAAGCGAATGGTATGTTGGCCTTCATTACAAGAGGATTTGAGTACAGGAGCAGGGATGTCTTACTGCAGTTATACAGGACCTTGGTGAGACCACATCTGAAGTAATGTGTGCAGTTTTGGTCTCCTTATCTGAGGAAGGATGTCCTTGCCATGGAGGGAGTGCAGCGAAGGTTTACCAGACTGATTCCTGGGATGGCAGGACTGTCATATGAGGAGAGATTGGGTTGACTCGGCCTGTATTCACTCGAGTTTAGAAGAATGAGAGGGGATCTCATTGAAACATATAAAATTCTGACAGGACTAGACAGACTGGATGCAGGGAGGATGTTCCCAATGGCTGGGGGGGTCCAGAACCAGGGGTCACAGTCTCAGGATACGGGGTAGGAAATTTAGGACTGAGATGAGGAGAAATTTATTCACTCAGAGGGTGGTGAACCTGTGGAATTCTCTACCACAGAAGGCTGTGGAGGCCAAGTCACTGAATATATTTAAGAAGGAGATAGATAGATTTCTAGTCACAGAAGGCATCAAGGGGTATGGGGAGAGAGCGGGAATATGGTATTCAGATAGAGGATCGTCCATGATCATATTGATTGACGGAGCAGGCTCGAAGGGCCGAATGGCCTACTCCTGCTCCGATTTTCTATGTTTCTATGTTTACCCACGTAACTAAAGCCTCTCATCCCTGGAATCATTCTAGTAAATCTCTTCTGCACCCTCTCTAAGGCCTTCACATCTTTCCTAAAGTGCGGTGCCCAGAACTGGACACAATTCTCCAGTTGTGACCGAACCAGTGTTTCATAAAGGTTCATCATGACTTCCATATTTTTGTACTCTATGCCTCTCTTTGTCAAGCCCAGGATCCCATATGCTTTTTAAACTGCTTTCTAACCTGTCCTGCCACTTTCAATGATTTGTGCACATATACCCCCAGATCTCTCTGTTCCTGTACCCCTTTTAGAGTTGTGCCCTTTAGTTTATATTGCCTCTCTTCGAAATGTACCGAAATGTATCACCGCATTTTTCTGCTTTAAATTTCATCTGCCATGTGTCTGCCCATTCCACCAGCCTGTCTATGTCCTCTTGAAGTCTATCACTATCCTTCTCACTGTTCACTACACTTCCAAGTTTTGCGTCATCTGCAAATTTTGAAATTGTGCCCTGTACACCCAAGTCCAAGTCATTAATATATATTAAGAAAAGCAGTGGTCCCAGCATCGACCTCTGGGGAACACCACTGTACACCTCCCTCCAGTCTGAAAAACAACCGTTCACCACTACTCTCTGTTTCCTGTCACTTAACCAATTCTGTATCCATGTTGCTACTGCCCCCTTTATTCCATGGGCCACAATTCACCAGAATAACTCTTAAGAGGGTGATATTTTTGTAGCTGTGACCCTCTTGTAAGTTCTTGGTCACAGCGAGCCGTGCCTCCTCGTGGTCCCGCTGGGCAGCAACATACAAGAGTTGGCCAAATGGGCTGTTCAGAGAACTTACACACAGGTGATGTGTGGAGATCACCCCCTCAGGAGGGAAATGAAAAGGGAAACATAACGAGCTTCCTCAATTCAGGCTGGGACATAACGGCAAACAAATCTCCCTGTCTGTGATATCAGCGACCCAGGTGTAAAATATAAAGCTGGAAGGATGGACCCACTCCTACAGTTCCTGCACCACCGCCTCTTTTAACATCCTTGAGGGTGACATTATTACAAGATCTTATTTGCCCAGAAGAATTCCAACCAGGGAAGTCGTGAACGAGAATATTTCGATATCCGGGGACCCTGCGAGGATGTCAGACTGGAGATCTTTATGAAATCTTCCATCTACAATATCTCTGGGAGTAGAACCTACGTTTTACCCTCCTCGATACTGGACAATTGACTTAAAGACTCCAGGTTTTACTTTTATTGTTACACCATCTTGGCTTTTATGGTTTGAACGTTTACTCCATTGATTGTCATTTGTATTTCTGATTTTAACTTGGGATTTTATTTCGTAAAATGTTCAACTGTGATTTTAAATTTTAATTCAAGGTTATTTTACCTTTATTTTTAATTTATTATTTTAATCCGTACTAACCTGCCGTTCGTTGTGTTTTAAATTTATACTATTTTAAGTTGATTTCATCGATCCTATTTTAACCTAGAGAGTCCGTACTAACACGGTTTCCAATGTAAGTTGTGATTTCACATTGTACTGTTTCATTTGTCAATCTCGATATTCTTATTGTGTTGATTGTGGTTATTCACCAGACCGTGTTTTATTTTTGGTTTTTCTTTTTATTATTAAATTCCTGTTTTTTTTCCTGTTATTCCCCCCGAGAGGGCTTCAACAGTTGGTAAATTCATGCCCAAAACTGTTCTTAACATCTCGGGCCTCCTTCGCCCTTCAATCCTGTGATTTATCGCTGGATATGATAACAAGTGGACGAGCTGCTTAATAACTCAAAATTGACACTCATTTAATGGACCAAGAATTTGATCCACGAATGTATTTAATATAGAAGATTAAGGGATGATCCAATCGAGGTGTTTAAGATGATTAAAGGATTCGATAGGGTAGATAGAGAGAAATTATTTCCTCTGGTGGGAGAGTCCAGAACAAGGGGGAATAACCTTAAAATTAGAGCTAGGCCGTTCAGGGGTGATGTCAGTGCACTTCTTCACACAAAGGGGAGTGGAAATCTGGAACTCTCTCCCCCAAAAATCTGTTGAGGCTGGGGGTCAATTGAAAAGTTCAAAACTGAGATTGATGGATTTTTGTTGGGTCAGGGTGTTAAGGGTTAGGGAACCAAGGCGGGTAAATGGAGATAAAATACAGATCAAACATGATCTAATTGAATGGGAGGACAGGCTCGAGGGGCTGAATGGCCTCCTCCTGTTCCTATGTTGTGATGACACTGGGTTCCTCGGCTGATACTCGAGGAACGTGTTTTACCCCAGCAAGAGTCAGTGCCCTCAAGAGAGATGGGGAGAGGGTCGGGTGGGGGCTGGTGGGAGTGAGAGTGCAGGGGAAAAATAACATTCCATTTTCCTCGGAGCTGCCTCGGAATTCCCACCCCGCTTCTGTCAAAGTTCAGGTATCGAAGCAGGGAGCAGCTGAGAGGAAATTCCTGGCGGGAGAGACCCCTTTCTCTTCAGATTGTTCGTGTAATGCCTGGACTCCCACACACACACTCACACACACTCACACACGCACACACTCACACTCACTCACACACGCACACACTCACACTCACTCACACACTCACACACACACTCACTCACACTCACTCACACTCACACACACACTCACTCACACTCACACACACACTCACTCTCTCTCTATCCTCTCTCACTCACTCTCTGTATCTGCAGGTCAGGGAACCGAATGCTGACCCGGAAACAATGCTGCTGCCCTACCTCAGGAGGAGACGTATCCTTTGGCCGTGTGAGACGCCATCCCGCACGGCCCCGAGAACTGCTCGCTGGCTTCTAGGCCAATCAGAAACATCCCTCCATAAGTCAAGGGAGCACTGGCTTATAACTGGCATTGATTCGAAAGGACCCAGTTTACGCTAATTTTTTTTAAAAGGAAATAGTTCCCAGTTCAGCGAGTAAAGGCAGTGCTTGATGTGTTTCGGAGTCACTTACATACACTAAAAGGTCCATTTCAGGATGTGGGCTTCGCTGGCGAGGCCGGCATTTATTGCCCATCCCTAATTGCCCTTGAGAAGATGGTGGTGAGCCGCCTTCTTGAACCGCTGCAGTCCGTGTGGTGAAGGTTCTCCCACAGTGCTGTTAGGAAGGGAGTTCCAGGATTTTGACCCAGTGACGATGAAGGAACGGTGATATATTTCCAAGTCGGGATGGTGTGTGACTTGGAGGGGAACGTGCAGGTGATGTTGTTCCCATGTGCCTGCTGCACTTGTCCTTCTAGGTGGTAGAGGTTGCGGGTTTGGGAGGTGCTGTCGAAGAAGCCTTGGCGAGTTGCTGCAGTGCATCCTGTAGATGGTACACACTGCAGCCACAGTGCGCCGGTGGTGAAGGGAGTGAATGTTTAGGGTGGTGGATGGGGTGCCAATCAAGAGGGCTGCTTTGTCCTGGATGGTATTGAGCTTCTTGAGTGTTGTTGGAGCTGCACTCATCCAGGCAAGTGGAGAGTATTCCATCACACTCCTGACTTGTGCCTTGTAGATGGTGGAAAGGCTTTGGGGAGTCAGGAGGTGAGTCACTCGCCGCAGAATACCCAGCCTCTGACCTGCTCTTGCAGCCACAGTATTTATGTGGCTGGTCCAGTTAAGTTTCTGGTCAATGGTGACCCCAGGATGTTGATGGTGGGGGATTCGGCCGTTGAATGTCAAGGGGAGGTGGTTAGACTCTCTCTTGTTTTGCCCCTCCAATCTGTTCTGCCATTTAATTCGATCATGTCTGATCTGTATCTTAACTCCATTTTCCCGCCTTTACTCCCTATCCCTCGATACCCTTACCCAACAAAAATCTATCGACCTCAGTCTTGAGAGCTCCAATCGACCCCCAGCATCCACTGCCTTTTGAGGGAGAGAATTCCAGATTTCCACTGCCCTTTGTTTGTGAAAAGTGTTTCCTGATTTCCCTCCTGAACGGCCTTGCTCTAATTATAAGATTATGCTCCCTTGTTCTGGATTTCCCAGCAGAGGATATAACAGAGTGAATAGTTTGGAAAATGTGAAATGGATTTCTGGGTAGGGGAGTGAGGAATAACCGTGGACTGATTTAAACAACAGATGGTACGGTGATGGTGGGAACGGTAGGATCTCCCGAGCTAGATGGACTGAGATGGGCCGAACGGCCTTCACATCCGTATCTATTTGGTGAAATCCGTCCTTACTGTTCAACAACTGAGAGTATGTTAGGAAGCTGAAATTGTGTGGGTATTTTCCTTTCCTCTCACTGTGCTACGATCCCTCAGAGGCCGGTCGCCCTCCCTCCCTCCCTCCCTCCCTCCCTCCCCCCTCGGTATCTCTCCCGAGTCTGTCCTTCACCTGGGAGTCTTGAGAATGAGCATCAGTGGGGAATCTGACCCTTGTGACAGAGGAGGGGGGGTGGGATAGTGTGGGGAGAAATGTAGCTCAGCCTGAGCCCGAGCCCCTCCTCTCACTTCTGGTATTTCTCATACAATCTCACAGCACAGGAAGAGGCCATTCGGCCCATCGTGCTTGTGCCGGCTCTTTGAAAGAGCTCTCCAAATAGTCCCAGTTCCATGCTCTTTCTCCAAAACCCTGCCAACTTTCTCCTTTTCAAATATTTATCCAATTCCGTTTTGAACGTTCCTCTTTAATCTGCTTCCACCACCCTTTCAGGCAGTGAATTCCAGATCATAACAACTTGCTGCGTAAAAAATTTCTCCTCATCTCGCCTCTGGTTCTTTTGCCAATTAGCTTAAATCCGTGTCCTCTGGTTACTGACCGTCCTGCCAATGGAAACAGTTTCTTTCTATCTTCTCTATCAAAACCCTTCATGATTTTGATCCCCTCTATAAAATCCCTCCTTAACCTTCTCTGCTCCAAGGAGAACAATCCCAGATTCTCCAGTCTCTCCATATAACTGAAGTAATGTGGTCAAATTCCAACCAGGAGTTGACCATCTCCTCCCTGACCATCAGGCCAATTGTAACATCCCATTGACTGAGATCAGCAGGCCCAGCGCACATCTGGAACCACCACTGTCTGTGTGGCTCCACTCCCGACTGGGTAAACTCCCCCAGCCCCTTTGCGGGCGGTATTATTAAAATGTCAGCCTCAATCGAGCCTTTCCCTTGACCTGAGTGACTTCAGTCAGACTGACAGGGACCAAGTACGGATGTGGCGGAGGAGGCTGTGGGGCCTGCACCGTGATGGTTTCCAAGTACAACACCCTGGAGAAGAAGATCACGTATCCTTCCGCTAACTGTTTAAACATTTTCACTGAGCAGACTGCACGCGAGTAAACTCTGTACTGTGAATCCGTGCAAAGTCTAGGGGAGGAGGAGGAGGAGGAGGAGGATAGACTAGTGATTGAGTGGGCTGAGAACAGCAGCAACCAGAATCCGAGACACAGACCCTTGTTCAACGGATAATGAGAGGTTTCTCTCCTTCACTAAATCTGAGGTATATAAAAGTCTCACATTCACTGCACTTCCCTCATACTTCGACTGTCAGATTTTGTACAGAGTGAGAGAGAGAGAGACACAGATACACAGAGAGATAGACAGAGAGAGACAGGTGGAGACACTCAAAGAAATAGTGAGAGACAGAGAGAGAATGTGAGAGAGAGACAGAGAGAGAGAATGTGAGAGAGAGAGAGAGAAACAGAGAGAGAATGTGAGAGAGAGAAAGAGAGAGAGAATGTGAGAGACAGAGAGAGAAACAGAGAGAGAGAGACAGAGAGAGAATGTGAGAGAGAGACAGAGAGAGAGAATGTGAGAGAGAGACAGAGTGAGAGAATGTGAGAGAGAGAGACAGAGAGAGAATGTGAGAGAGAGAGACAGAGAATGTGAGAGAGAGAGAGAATGTAAGACACAGAGCGAGAGAGAGAATGTGAGAGACAGAGATAGAGAGAGATAGAGAGAGAATGTGAGAGACAGAGAGAGAGAATGTGAGAGACAGAGAGAGAGAGAGAGAATGTGAGAGAGAGAGACAGAGAGAGAATGTCAGAGAGAGAGACAGAGAGAGAATGTCAGAGAGAGAGACAGAGAGAGAATGTGTGAGAGAGAGAGAGACAGAGAGAGAGAGAGAGAGACAGGTAGAGACACTCAAAGAATAGAGAGACAGAAAGAGAATGTGAGAGAGAGACAGAGAGAGAATGTGAGAGAGAGAGAGAGAGAGAATGTGAGAGAGAGAGACAGAGAGAGAATGTGAGAGACAGAGATAGAGAGAGATAGAGAGAGAATGTGAGAGACAGAGAGAGAGAGAGAATGTGAGAGACAGAGAGAGAGAGAGAGAGAATGTGAGAGAGAGAGACAGAGAGAGAATGTCAGAGAGAGAGACAGAGAGAGAATGTGAGAGACAGAGAGAGAGAATGTGAGAGACAGAGAGAGAGAGAGAAATAGAGAGACAGAGAGAGAATGTGAGAGAGAGACAGAGAGACAGAGAGAGAATGTGAGAGACAGAGAGAGAGAGAGAGAATGTGAGAGAGAGACAGAGAGAGAATGTCAGAGAGAGAGACAGAGAGAGAATGTGAGAGACAGAGAGAGAGAGAGAATGTGAGAGACAGAGAGAGAGAGAGAGAATGTGAGAGAGAGAGACAGAGAGAGAGAATGTCAGAGAGAGAGACAGAGAGAGAATGTCAGAGAGAGAGACAGAGAGAGAATGTGAGAGACAGAGAGAGAGAGAGAGAATGTGAGAGACAGAGAGAGAGAGAGAGAATGTGAGAGACAGAGAGACAGAGAGAGAATGTGAGAGACAGAGAGACAGAGAGAGAATGTGAGAGACAGAGAGAGAGAGAGAGAATGTGAGAGAGAGACAGAGAGAGAATGTCAGAGAGAGAGACAGAGAGAGAATGTGAGAGACAGAGAGAGAGAGAGAATGTGAGAGACAGAGAGAGAGAGAGAGAATGTGAGAGAGAGAGACAGAGAGAGAATGTCAGAGAGAGAGACAGAGAGAGAATGTGAGAGACAGAGAGAGAGAGAGAGAATGTGAGAGACAGAGAGAGATGGAGAATGTGAGAGAGAGAGAGAGAATGTGAGAGAGAGAGAGAGGTGGAATGTGAGACAGAGAGATAGAGAATGTGAGAGGCAGAGAGAGAAAGAGAGAGAATGTGAGAGACAGAGAGAGAGAGACAGAGAGAATGTCAGAGAGAGAGACAGAGAGAATGTCAGAGAGAGAGACAGAGAGAGAATGTGAGAGACAGAGAGAGAGAGAGAGAGAATGTGAGAGACAGAGAGAGAGAGACAGAGAGAATGTCAGAGAGAGAGACAGAGAGAATGTGAGAGAGAGAGACAGAGAGAGAATGTGAGAGACAGAGAGAGGTGGAATGTGAGAGACAGAGAGAGAGAGAGAGAGAATGTGAGAGACAGAGAGAGAGAGAGAGACAGAGAGAGAATGTGAGAGGCAGAGAGAGAGACAGAGAGAGAATGTGAGACACAGAGAGAGAGAGACAGAGAGAGAATGTGAGAGAGAGACAGAGAGAGAATGTGAGAGAGAGAGAGAGAATGTGAGAGACAGAGAGAGAATGTGAGAGAGAGAGAGAGAATGTGAGAGACAGAGAGAGAATGTGAGAGACAGAGAGAGAATGTGAGAGACAGAGACAGAGAGAGAATGTGAGAGAGAGAGAGAGAGAAATAGAGAGACAGAGAGAGAATGTGAGAGACAGAGAGAGAGAGAGAGAGAATGTGAGAGACAGAGAGAGAATGTGAGAGACAGAGAGAGAATGTGAGAGAGAGAGAGAATGTGAGAGACAGAGACAGAGAGAGAATGTGAGAGAGAGAGAGAGAGAAATAGAGAGACAGAGAGAGAATGTGAGAGACAGAGAGAGAGAGACAGAGAATGTGAGAGAGAGAGAGAATGTGAGAGGGAGACAGAGAGAGAATGTGAGAGACAGAGAGAGAATGTGAGAGAGAGACAGAGAATGTGAGAGAGAGACAGAGAGAGAGACAGAGACAGAGAGAGAATGTGAGAGAGAGAGAGAGAGAGACAGAGAGAGAATGTGAGAGAGAGACAGAGAGAGAATGTGAGAGACAGAGAGAGAATGTGAGAGAGAGACAGAGAATGTGAGAGAGAGACAGAGAGAGAGACAGAGACAGAGAGAGAATATGTGAGAGAGAGAGAGAGAGACAGAGAGAGAATATCAGAGACAGAGAGAGAATGTGAGTGGGAGACAGAGAGAGAATGTGAGAGACAGAGAGAGAATGTGAGAGAGAGACAGAGAGAGAATGTGAGAGAGAGAGAGAGACAGAGAGAGAATGTCAGAGACAGAGACAGAGACAGAGAGAGAGAGAGAATGTGAGAGACAGAGAGAGAATGTGAGAGAGAGAGAATGTGAGAGACAGAGAGAGAATGTGAGAGAGAGAGAGAATGTGAGAGAGAGAGAGAGAATGTGAGAGAGAGAGAGAGAGACAGAGACAGAGAGAGAATGTGAGAGAGAGACAGAGAGAGAGACAGAGAGAGAATGTGTGAGAGAGAGACAGAGACAGAGACAGAGAGAGAATGTGAGAGAGAGACAGAGAGAGAGACAGAGAGAGAATGTGAGAGACAGAGAGAGAGAGAGATAGTGAGAGACAGAGAGAGAATGTGAGAGAGAGAGAGAGAATGTGAGAGAGAGAGAGAATGAGAGAGAGAGAGAATGTGAGAGAGAGAGAGAGAGACAGAGACAGAGAGAGAATGTGAGAGAGAGACAGAGAGAGACAGAGAGAGAATGTGAGAGACAGAGAGAGAGAGAGAATGTGAGAGAGAGAGACAGAGAGAGAATGTGAGAGAGAGAGACAGAGAATGTGAGAGAGAGAGAGAATGTAAGACACAGAGCGAGAGAGAGAATGTGAGAGACAGAGATAGAGAGAGATAGAGAGAGAATGTGAGAGACAGAGAGAGAGAATGTGAGAGACAGAGAGAGAGAGAGAGAGAATGTGAGAGAGAGAGACAGAGAGAGAATGTCAGAGAGAGAGACAGAGAGAGAATGTCAGAGAGAGAGACAGAGAGAGAATGTGTGAGAGAGAGAGAGACAGAGAGAGAATGTGAGAGAGAGACAGAGAGAGAATGTGAGAGAGAGAGAGAGAGAGAATGTGAGAGAGAGAGACAGAGAGAGAATGTGAGAGACAGAGATAGAGAGAGATAGAGAGAGAATGTGAGAGACAGAGAGAGAGAGAGAATGTGAGAGACAGAGAGAGAGAGAGAGAGAATGTGAGAGAGAGAGACAGAGAGAGAATGTCAGAGAGAGAGACAGAGAGAGAATGTGAGAGACAGAGAGAGAGAATGTGAGAGACAGAGAGAGAGAGAGAAATAGAGAGACAGAGAGAGAATGTGAGAGAGAGACAGAGAGACAGAGAGAGAATGTGAGAGACAGAGAGAGAGAGAGAGAATGTGAGAGAGAGACAGAGAGAGAATGTCAGAGAGAGAGACAGAGAGAGAATGTGAGAGACAGAGAGAGAGAGAGAATGTGAGAGACAGAGAGAGAGAGAGAGAATGTGAGAGAGAGACAGAGAGAGAATGTGAGAGAGAGAGAGAGAATGTGAGAGACAGAGAGAGAATGTGAGAGACAGAGAGAGAATGTGAGAGACAGAGAGAGAATGTGAGAGAGAGAGAGAGAATGTGAGAGACAGAGAGAGAATGTGAGAGAGAGAGAGAATGTGAGAGACAGAGACAGAGAGAGAATGTGAGAGAGAGAGAGAGAGAAATAGAGAGACAGAGAGAGAATGTGAGAGACAGAGAGAGAGAGAGAGAGAATGTGAGAGACAGAGAGAGAATGTGAGAGACAGAGAGAGAATGTGAGAGAGAGAGAGAATGTGAGAGACAGAGACAGAGAGAGAATGTGAGAGAGAGAGAGAGAGAAATAGAGAGACAGAGAGAGAATGTGAGAGACAGAGAGAGAGAGACAGAGAATGTGAGAGAGAGAGAGAATGTGAGAGGGAGACAGAGAGAGAATGTGAGAGACAGAGAGAGAATGTGAGAGAGAGACAGAGAATGTGAGAGAGAGACAGAGAGAGAGACAGAGACAGAGAGAGAATGTGAGAGAGAGAGAGAGAGAGACAGAGAGAGAATGTGAGAGAGAGACAGAGAGAGAATGTGAGAGACAGAGAGAGAATGTGAGAGAGAGACAGAGAATGTGAGAGAGAGACAGAGAGAGAGACAGAGACAGAGAGAGAATATGTGAGAGAGAGAGAGAGAGACAGAGAGAGAATATCAGAGACAGAGAGAGAATGTGAGTGGGAGACAGAGAGAGAATGTGAGAGACAGAGAGAGAATGTGAGAGAGAGACAGAGAGAGAATGTGAGAGAGAGAGAGAGACAGAGAGAGAATGTCAGAGACAGAGACAGAGACAGAGAGAGAGAGAGAATGTGAGAGACAGAGAGAGAATGTGAGAGAGAGAGAATGTGAGAGACAGAGAGAGAATGTGAGAGAGAGAGAGAATGTGAGAGAGAGAGAGAGAATGTGAGAGAGAGAGAGAGAGACAGAGACAGAGAGAGAATGTGAGAGAGAGACAGAGAGAGAGACAGAGAGAGAATGTGTGAGAGAGAGACAGAGACAGAGACAGAGAGAGAATGTGAGAGAGAGACAGAGAGAGAGACAGAGAGAGAATGTGAGAGACAGAGAGAGAGAGAGATAGTGAGAGACAGAGAGAGAATGTGAGAGAGAGAGAGAGAGACAGAGACAGAGAGAGAATGTGAGAGAGAGACAGAGAGAGAGACAGAGAGAGAATGTGTGAGAGAGAGACAGAGACAGAGACAGAGAGAGAATGTGAGAGAGAGACAGAGAGAGAGACAGAGAGAGAATGTGTGTGAGAGAGAGAGAGAGAGATAGTGAGAGACAGAGAGAGAATGTGAGAGAGAGAGAGAGAATGTGAGAGAGAGAGAGAATGAGAGAGAGAGAGAATGTGAGAGAGAGAGAGAGAGACAGAGACAGAGAGAGAATGTGAGAGAGAGACAGAGAGAGACAGAGAGAGAATGTGAGAGACAGAGAGAGAGAGAGAATGTGAGAGAGAGAGACAGAGAGAGAATGTGAGAGAGAGAGACAGAGAATGTGAGAGAGAGAGAGAATGTAAGACACAGAGCGAGAGAGAGAATGTGAGAGACAGAGATAGAGAGAGATAGAGAGAGAATGTGAGAGACAGAGAGAGAGAATGTGAGAGACAGAGAGAGAGAGAGAGAGAATGTGAGAGAGAGAGACAGAGAGAGAATGTCAGAGAGAGAGACAGAGAGAGAATGTCAGAGAGAGAGACAGAGAGAGAATGTGTGAGAGAGAGAGAGACAGAGAGAGAGAGAGAGAGACAGGTAGAGACACTCAAAGAATAGAGAGACAGAAAGAGAATGTGAGAGAGAGACAGAGAGAGAATGTGAGAGAGAGAGAGAGAGAGAATGTGAGAGAGAGAGACAGAGAGAGAATGTGAGAGACAGAGATAGAGAGAGATAGAGAGAGAATGTGAGAGACAGAGAGAGAGAGAGAATGTGAGAGACAGAGAGAGAGAGAGAGAGAATGTGAGAGAGAGAGACAGAGAGAGAATGTCAGAGAGAGAGACAGAGAGAGAATGTGAGAGACAGAGAGAGAGAATGTGAGAGACAGAGAGAGAGAGAGAAATAGAGAGACAGAGAGAGAATGTGAGAGAGAGACAGAGAGACAGAGAGAGAATGTGAGAGACAGAGAGAGAGAGAGAGAATGTGAGAGAGAGACAGAGAGAGAATGTCAGAGAGAGAGACAGAGAGAGAATGTGAGAGACAGAGAGAGAGAGAGAATGTGAGAGACAGAGAGAGAGAGAGAGAATGTGAGAGAGAGAGACAGAGAGAGAATGTCAGAGAGAGAGACAGAGAGAGAATGTGAGAGACAGAGAGAGAGAGAGAGAATGTGAGAGACAGAGAGAGATGGAGAATGTGAGAGAGAGAGAGAGAATGTGAGAGAGAGAGAGAGGTGGAATGTGAGACAGAGAGATAGAGAATGTGAGAGGCAGAGAGAGAAAGAGAGAGAATGTGAGAGACAGAGAGAGAGAGACAGAGAGAATGTCAGAGAGAGAGACAGAGAGAATGTCAGAGAGAGAGACAGAGAGAGAATGTGAGAGACAGAGAGAGAGAGAGAGAGAATGTGAGAGACAGAGAGAGAGAGACAGAGAGAATGTCAGAGAGAGAGACAGAGAGAATGTGAGAGAGAGAGACAGAGAGAGAATGTGAGAGACAGAGAGAGGTGGAATGTGAGAGACAGAGAGAGAGAGAGAGAGAATGTGAGAGACAGAGAGAGAGAGAGAGACAGAGAGAGAATGTGAGAGGCAGAGAGAGAGACAGAGAGAGAATGTGAGACACAGAGAGAGAGAGACAGAGAGAGAATGTGAGAGAGAGACAGAGAGAGAATGTGAGAGAGAGAGAGAGAATGTGAGAGACAGAGAGAGAATGTGAGAGACAGAGAGAGAATGTGAGAGAGAGAGAGAGAATGTGAGAGACAGAGAGAGAATGTGAGAGAGAGAGAGAATGTGAGAGAGAGAGAGAGAATGTGAGAGACAGAGACAGAGAGAGAATGTGAGAGAGAGAGAGAGAGAAATAGAGAGACAGAGAGAGAATGTGAGAGACAGAGAGAGAGAGACAGAGAATGTGAGAGAGAGAGAGAATGTGAGAGGGAGACAGAGAGAGAATGTGAGAGACAGAGAGAGAATGTGAGAGAGAGACAGAGAATGTGAGAGAGAGACAGAGAGAGAGACAGAGACAGAGAGAGAATGTGAGTGAGAGAGAGAGAGAGACAGAGAGAGAATGTGAGAGAGAGACAGAGAGAGAATGTGAGAGACAGAGAGAGAATGTGAGAGAGAGACAGAGAATGTGAGAGAGAGACAGAGAGAGAGACAGAGACAGAGAGAGAATGTGAGAGAGAGAGAGAGAGACAGAGAGAGAATGTGAGAGAGAGACAGAGAGAGAGACAGAGACAGAGAGAGAATGTGAGAGAGAGAGAGAGAATGTGAGAGAGAGACAGAGAATGTGAGAGAGAGACAGAGAGAGAGACAGAGACAGAGAGAGAATATGTGAGAGAGAGAGAGAGAGACAGAGAGAGAATATCAGAGACAGAGAGAGAATGTGAGTGGGAGACAGAGAGAGAATGTGAGAGACAGAGAGAGAGACAGAGAGAGAATGTCAGAGACAGAGACAGAGACAGAGAGAGAGAGAGAATGTGAGAGACAGAGAGAGAATGTGAGAGAGAGAGAGAATGTGAGAGAGAGAGAGAGAATGTGAGAGAGAGAGAGAGAGACAGAGACAGAGAGAGAATGTGAGAGAGAGACAGAGAGAGAGACAGAGAGAGAATGTGAGAGAGAGACAGAGAGAGAATGTGAGAGAGAGAGAGAGACAGAGAGAGAATGTCAGAGACAGAGACAGAGACAGAGACAGAGAGAGAGAGAGAATGTGAGAGACAGAGAGAGAATGTGAGAGAGAGAGAGAATGTGAGAGAGAGAGAGAGAATGTGAGAGAGAGAGAGAGAGACAGAGACAGAGAGAGAATGTGAGAGAGAGACAGAGAGAGAGACAGAGAGAGAATGTGTGAGAGAGAGACAGAGACAGAGACAGAGAGAGAATGTGAGAGAGAGACAGAGAGAGAGACAGAGAGAGAATGTGAGAGACAGAGAGAGAGAGAGAGAATGTGAGAGACAGAGAGAGAATGTGAGAGAGAGAGAGAGAATGTGAGAGAGAGAGAGAATGAGAGAGAGAGAGAATGTGAGAGAGAGAGAGAGACAGAGAGAGAATGTGAGAGACAGAGAGAGAGAGAGAATGTGAGAGACAGAGAGAGAATGTGAGAGAGAGAGAGAGAATGTGAGAGAGAGACAGAGAATGTGAGAGAGAGAGAGAGACAGAGAGAGAATGTGAGAGAGAGACAGAGAGAGAATGTGAGAGAGAGAGAGAGAATGTGAGAGAGAGAGAGAGAATGTGAGAGGGAGACAGAGAGAGAATGTGAGAGACAGAGAGAGAATGTGAGAGAGAGAGAGAGAGACAGAGACAGAGAGAGAATGTGAGAGAGAGACAGAGAGAGAATGTGAGAGAGAGAGAGAGAATGTGAGAGAGAGACAGAGAGAGAATGTGAGAGAGAGAGAGAGAATGTGAGAGAGAGAGAGAGAATGTGAGAGAGAGAATGTGAGAGGGAGACAGAGAGAGAATGTGAGAGAGAGACAGAGAGAGAATGTGAGAGACAGAGAGAGAATGTGAGAGACAGAGAGAGAATGTGAGAGAGAGAGAGAGAATGTGAGAGAGAGACAGAGAGAGAATGTGAGAGAGAGAGAGAGAATGTGAGAGAGAGAGAGAGAGAGAATGTGAGAGAGAGAGAGAGAGAGAATGTGAGAGAGAGAGAGAGAATGTGAGAGAGAGAATGTGAGAGGGAGACAGAGAGAGAATGTGAGAGAGAGAGAGAGAATGTGAGAGAGAGAGAGAGAGACAGAGACAGAGAGAGAATGTGAGAGAGAGACAGAGAGAGAATGTGAGAGACAGAGAGAGAATGTGAGAGAGAGAGAGAGAGACAGAGACAGAGAGAGAATGTGAGAGAGAGAGAGAATGTGAGAGAGAGAATGTGAGAGGGAGACAGAGAGAGAATGTGAGAGACAGAGAGAGAGACAGAGACAGAGAGAGAATGTGAGAGAGAGACAGAGAGAGAGACAGAGAGAGAATGTGAGAGAGAGAGAGACAGAGACAGAGAGAGAATGTGAGAGACAGAGAGAGAGAGAGACAGAGAGAGAATGTGAGAGACAGAGAGAGAATGTGAGAGAGAGAGAGTGAATGTGAGAGAGAGAGAGAATGTGAGAGAGAGAGAGAGAATGTGAGAGAGAGAGAGAGAGACAGAGAGAGAATGTCAGAGACAGAGACAGAGAGAGAATGTGAGAGACAGAGAGAATGTGAGAGCGAGAGAGAGAGAATGTGAGAGCGAGAGACAGAGAGAAAATGTGAGAGACAGTCAGAGACAGAGAGACAGAGAGAGAGTGACAGAGAGCGAGAGAGATAAAGACACTCAAAGAAATAGAGAGAGACAGAGAGAGACACTGATGTGGTGATTGGCGGCTGCCTGTAAATTGCTGCCTTTTCTCCCAGGTCAGTTGTTTCTGATTTTTCGGTCTCTACAGGCAGCCAATGGTCAATGTCTGGACTCACACACGGAGTACGGACACCTGAGTGTGAGTGTTCGAGGTGAGGAGAATGTTGGAGGGACGAGTTACACAATAAGGGCTCGATATCTGAGCAGATCAGCTTCAAACCAGGGCACTGGATTTCATCTCTGAACTTTGATGGTCTTGTTGGTGTAGTGTTGTCATCCTTTACTGGGACTGAAAGCCATTTCTCAGCGAACGCCTGCCTGGCCCCTCTCTGCATGCTGCACGGTGCTGCAGTGACCACGGTGGAGGGAATCGGCAGCACGAGGACCAGGATTCACCCAGTACAGGTGAGTGTGGGGCAGGGGGAGCGGGTACAGGGCACCGGAGGGTCCTGGTGCCACACACTCACCAAATCTCCGAGATTCTGAGTCTATCGTTTCTGGTAAATGGGCCAGGAGTAGTGGGGGCGGAGGGGGGGGGCGTTAATTCAGGAATACCCGGGGGCACCGGGTGGGGCAGCTGGTGAGATGTTCGGGCTCTTTGTTATCAAGGAGAAGGACAGCAATATTTCTGAGTAAGGAAACTTCATCTACAAAGACTGTGCAGACTCAGGCACCCCACCCAGCTCTTACAGTGACCGGTGACAGAGAGAGGGAGAGAGAGAGAGAAGGAGAGGGAGAGAGAGAGAGAAAGGGAGAGGGAGAGAGAGGGAGAGACAGAGAGAGAGACAGAGAGAGAGAGAGAAGGAGGGTGAGAGAGGGAGAGGGAGAGAGAGAGGTAGAGGGAGAGAGAGAGAGACAGAGAGAGAGGGAGAGAGAGGAAGAGGGAGAGAGAGAGGGAGAGAGAGAGAGGGAGAGAGAGAGAGAAAGGGAGAGGGAGAGAGAGGGAGAGACAGAGAGAGAGAGAGAAGGAGGGTGAGAGAGGGAGAGAGGGAGAGGGAGAGAGAGAGGAAGAGGGAGAGAGAGGGAGAGAGAGGAAGAGAGAGAGAGAGACAGAGAGAGAGGGAGAGAGAGAAGGAGAGGGAGAGAGAGAGAGAGGAAGAGAGAGAGTGAGACAGAGAGAGAGGGAGAGAGAGAGAGAAGGAGAGGGAGAGAGAGTAAGAGAGAGAGAGAGACAGAGAGAGAGAGAGGGAGAGAGAGAGAGAAGGAGAGGGAGAGGGAGAGAGAGGAAGAGAGAGAGAGAGACAGAGAGAGAGGGAGAGAGAGAGAGGGAGAGGGAGGGAGAGGAAGAGAGAGAGAGAGACAGAGAGAGAGGGGGGGGAGAGAGGACGAGAGAGAGGGAGGGAGAGAGAGGGAGAGGGAGAGAGAGAGAGAAAGAAAGAGAGAGAGAGAGAGGGAGAGGGAGACAGAGGGAGAGAGAAGGTAGTGCTGATGGGCCTTCTTCTTGAACCACTGGTAGTTGTTTGCTACAACTGAGGGGCTCACTGGGCCACTTCAGAGGGTATTTAAGAGTCAACCACCTTCCTATGGGACTGGAGTCAGATATCGGCCCAGACCGGGTAAGGACGGAAGGTTTCCTTCCCTAAAGGTCATTCGTGAACTCGTTGGGTTTTTACGACACGTTTTGGTCACTTTTACTGATCCTGGTATTACTGATATTTTTAAACTGAATTCAAAGTCTCAAACTGCCACTCACGTTTTGACCTCACGTTCTCTGGATTCCTGGTCCCAGGAACAATCACCACGACACGAACCGTTACCCGTGTTACAGGTGAGGGGTTTCCAATCAGAGCGCATTGAGTCCAGACCCACCCGTCCTGCTCCCCCACTGAAATGGTTATAATCTGTCAGGTCTGTGGGTACAGGCGCCCCATTGGGTGGTATAATGGATACAGGAGCCCCATTGGGTGGTCCTGTGGGTACAGGTGCCCCATTGGATGGTTCTGTGGGTACAGGTGCCCCATTGGGTGGTCCTGTGGGTACAGGTGCCCCATTGGATGGTCCTGTGGGTTCAGTGCCCCATTGGGTGGTCCTGTGGGTACAGGTTCCCCATTGGATGGTCCTGTGGGTTCAGTGCCCCATTGGGTGGTCCTGTGGGTACAGGAGCCCCATTGGATGGTCCTGTGGGTACAGGTTCCCCATTGCGAGTTCCTGTGGGTACAGGTGCCCCATTGGGTGGTTCTGTGGGTACAGGTGCCCCATTGGGTGGTCCTGTGGGTACAGGAGCCCCATTGGGTGGTCCTGTGGGTACAGGTGCCCCATTGGGTGGTCCTGTGGGTACAGGTTCCCCATTGGGTGGTCCTGTGGGTACAGGTGCCCCATTGGGTGGTCCTGTGGGTACAGATGCCCCATTGGGTGGTCCTGTGGGTACAGGTGCCCCATTGGGTGGTTCTGTGGGTACAGGTGCCCCATTGGGTGGTTCTGTGGGTACAGGTGCCCCATTGGGTGGTTCTGTGGGTACAGGTGCCCCATTGGGAGGTCCTGTGGGTACAGGTGCCCCATTGGGTGGTTCTGTGGGTACAGGTGCCCCATTGGGTGGTTCTGTGGGTACAGGTGCCCCATTGGGTGGTTCTGTGGGTACAGGTGCCCCATTGGGTGGTCCTGTGGGTACAGGTGCCCCATTGGGAGGTCCTGTGGGTACAGGTGCCCCATTGGATGGTCCTGTGGGTACAGGTGCCCCATTGGGTGGTCCTGTGGGTACAGGTGCCCCATTGGATGGTTCTGTGGGTACAGGTGCCCCATTGGGTGGTCCTGTGGGTACAGGTGCCCCATTGGGTGGTCCTGTGGGTACAGGTGCCCCATTGGATGGTCCTGTGGGTACAGGTGCCCCATTGGGTGGTCCTGTGGGTACAGGTTCCCCATTGGATGGTCCTGTGGGTTCAGTGCCCCATTGGGTGTTTCTTTGGGTACAGGTTCCCCATTGGGTGGTTCTGTGGGTTCAGGTGCCCCATTAGGTGATATAATGGGTACAGGTGCCCCATTGGATGGTCCTGTGGGTACAGGTGCCCCATTGGGTGGTCCTGTGGGTACAGGTGCCCCATTGGGTGGTCCTGTGTGTACAGGTGCCCCATTGGGTGGTCCTGTGGGTACAGGTTCCCCATTGGGAGGTCCTGTGGGTACAGGTGCCCCATTGGGTGGTCCTGTGGGTACAGGTGCCCCATTGGGTGGTCCTGTGGGTACAGATGAGGGTGGTTGCACAGTTGACCCCATGACCTCCGCTGATCCCAGCCGGACAATCGATGCTGGTTACAACCCAAGTCTGATGACCCGATATAGTGACTCAGGTTCCTGAGGTCTGTTAACTCGGCCCAAACCAGGGGATTTAATGCTCTGTGTGACATTGGCCTCAGTACCCCTGACAATAGGCCTCAGTACCCCCGGACAATTGGCCTCAGTACCCCTGACAATAGGCCTCAGTATCCCTGACAATTGGCCTCAGTACCCCTGACAATTGGCCTCAGTACCCCTGACAATAGGCCTCAGTACCCCCGGACAATTGGCCTCAGTACCCCCTGACAATTGGCCTCAGTACCCCCTGACTATAGGCCTCAGTACCCCCGGACAATTGGCCTCAGTACCCCCTGACAATAGGCCTCAGTACCCCTGACAATTGGCCTCAGTACCCCTGACAATTGGCCTCAGTACCCCCGGCCTAGGGCAGGGGGAAATAATCAGCCTGAATTTCCACTCCTGATCACTGCCCAGCGACCCCTGACGCCAGGCACTCGGCTGCGATGCCCTCCATGGTTGAAAGGCCTGCCAACACTTCACCTCAGGGTCTGGTAGCCCAGTGGTTCAGGTCCGAGATTGGTAAACCTTGAGTTCAAACCCCACCCTGGTAAATTATGGAATTTAACTCAGTAATCCGTGGGCTGGGGCCAGAGAAAATGACCATGAAATCTGCTGGATTGTCGTAAAAACCCAACTGGTTCCCTAATGTCCATCGGGAAGGGAACGTGTCAACCTTACCCGGTCTGACCCACACGTGACTCCAGTCCTACTCTAGATGGGTAATTGTAATAGAACCCGCTTGGCATGAGACTGACGGGATCACACCTTTACACTTCCCCCTATTACAACCTGCCCCTTTACACCTCCCCCATTACAACCTGCCCCTTTACACCTCCCCCGATTACAACCTGCCCCTTTACACCTCCCCCATTACAACCTGCCCCTTTACACCTCCCCCTATTACAACCTGCCCCTTTACACCTCCCCCTATTACAACCTGCCCCTTTACACTTCCCCCTATTACAACCTGCCCCTTTACACCTCCCCCTATTACAACCTGCCCCTTTACACTTCCCCCTATTACAACCTGCCCCTTTACACTTCCCCCTATTACAACCTGCCCCTTTACACCTCCCCCTATTACAACCTGCCCCTTTACACTTCCCCCTATTACAACCTGCCCCTTTACACTTCCCCCTATTACAACCTGCCCCTTTACACTTCCCCCTATTACAACCTGCCCCTTTACACTTCCCCCTATTACAACCTGCCCCTTTACACCTCCCCCTATTAAAACCAGCCCCTTTACACCTCCCCCTATTACAACCTGCCCCTTTACACCTCCCCCTATTACAACCTGCCTCTTTACACTTCCCCCTATTACAACCTGCCCCTTTACACCTCCCCCTATTACAACCTGCCCCTATTCACTTCCCCCGATTAAAACCTGCCCCTTTACACTTCCCCCAATTACAACCTGCCCCTTTACACTTCCCCCTATTACAACCTTTCCCTTTGCACTTCCCCTATTACAACCTGCCCCTTTACACTTCCCCCTATTACAACCTGCCCCTTTACACCTCCCCCTATTACAATCTGCCCCTTTACACTTCCCCCTATTACAACCTGCCCCTTTACACTTCCCCCTATTACAACCTGCCCCTTTACACTTCCCCCTATTACAACCTGCCCCTTTACACCTCCCCCTATTACAACCTGCCTCTTTACACTTCCCCCTATTACAACCTGCCCCTATTCACTTCCCCCTATTAAAACCTGCCCCTTTACACTTCCCCCTATTACAACCTGCCCCTTTACACTTCCCCCTATTACAACCTTTCCCTTTACACTTCCCCTATTACAACCTGCCCCTTTACACTTCCCCCTATTACAACCTGCCCCTTTACACCTCCCCCTATTACAACCTGCCTCTTTACACTTCCCCCTATTACAACCTGCCCCTTTACACCTCCCCCTATTACAACCTGCCCCTTTACACTTCCCCCTTTTACAACCTGCCCCTTTACACTTCCCCCTATTACAACCTACCCCTTTACATCTCCCCCTTCGTCCCCCTATTACAACCTTTCCCTTTACACCTCCCTTTTCGACTCCCTATTACAACCTTCCCCTTTACACCCCCCTTAGACCCCCTATTACAACCTGCCCCTTTACACCCCACCCTAGACCCCCGATTACAACCTTCCCCTTTACACCCCCCTAGACCCCCTATTACAACCTGCTCCTTTACATCCCCTTAGACCCCCTATTACAACATTCCCCTTTACACCCCCCTAGAACCCCTATTATAACCTGCCCCTTTACACTTCCCCCTATTACAACCTGCCCCTTTACACCTCCCCCTATTACAACCTGCCTCTTTACACTTCCCCCTATTACAACCTGCCCCTTTACACCTCCCCCTATTACAACCTGCCCCTTTACACTTCCCCCTTTTACAACCTGCCCCTTTACACTTCCCCCTATTACAACCTACCCCTTTACATCTCCCCCTTCGTCCCCCTATTACAACCTTTCCCTTTACACCTCCCTTTTCGACTCCCTATTACAACCTTCCCCTTTACACCCCCCTTAGACCCCCTATTACAACCTGCCCCTTTACACCCCACCCTAGACCCCCGATTACAACCTTCCCCTTTACACCCCCCTAGACCCCCTATTACAACCTGCTCCTTTACATCCCCTTAGACCCCCTATTACAACATTCCCCTTTACACCCCCCTAGAACCCCTATTATAACCTGCCCCTTTACATCTCCCCCTATTACAACCTGCCCCTTTACACCACCCCTATTACAACCTGCCTCTTTACACTTCCCCCTATTACAACCTGCCCCTTTTCACTTCCCCCTATTACAACCTGCCCCTTTACACTTCCCCCTATTACAACCTGCCCATTTACACTTCCCCCTACTACAAACTTTCCCTTTACACTTCCCCTATAACAACCTGCCCCTTTACACTTCCCCCTATTACAACCTGCCCCTTTACACCTCCCCCTATTACAACCTGCCTCTTTACACTTCCCCCTATTACAACCTGCCCCTTTACACCTCCCCCTATTACAACCTGCCCCATTACACTTCCCCCTTTTACAACCTGCCCCTTTACATCTCCCCCTTCGTCCCCCTATTACAACCTTTCCCTTTACACCTCCCTTTTCGACTCCCTATTACAACCTTCCCCTTTACACCCCCCTTAGACCCCCTATTACAACCTGCCCCTTTATCGAGGTGATGCACTTTGGAGGGACTAACAAGGCAAGGGAATACACAATGAATGGGAGGACCCTAGGCAAGACAGAGGGTCAGAGGGATCTTGGTGTGCAAGTTCACAGATCCCTGAAGGCGGCGGAACAGGTCGATAAGGTGGTAAAGAAGGCATATGGGATACTTGCCTTTATTAGCCGAGGCATAGAATATAAGAGCAAGGAGGTTATGATGGAGCTGTATAAAACACTGGTTAGGCCACAGCTGGAGTACTGTGTGCAGTTCTGGTCGCCACACTACAGGAAGGATGTGATCGCTTTGGAGAGGGTGCAGAGGAGATTCACCAGGATGTTACCAGGGCTGGAGCGCTTCAGCTATGAAGAGAGACTGGGAAGATTGGGTTTGTTTTCCTTGGAGCAGAGGAGGCTGAGGGGGGACATGATTGAGGTGTACAAAATTATGAGGGGCACAGATAGGATGGATACTAAGGAGCTTTTTCCCTTCGTTGAGGGTTCTATAACAAGGGGACATAGATTCAAGGTAAAAGGCGGGAGGTTTAGAGGGGATTTGAGAAAGAACTTTTTCACCCAGAGGGTGGTTGGAGTCTGGAACTCACTGCCTGAAAGGGTTGTGGAGGCAGGAACCCTCACAACATTCAAGAAGCATTTGGATGAGCACTTGAAATGCCATAGCATACAAGGCTACGGACCAAATGCTGGAATATGGGATTAGAGTAGACAGGGCTGATGGCCGGCGCGGACACGATGGGCCGAAGGGCCTCTATCCGTGCTGTATAACTCTATGACTCTATGACTCTATGTCCCATCAAACACTCTCAGGTCAGGTACAGCACGGGTTAGATACAGAGTAAAGCTCCCTCGACACTGTCCCATCAAACACTCCCAGGGCAGGTACAGCACGGGTTAGATACAGAATAAAGCTCCCTCGACACTGTCCCATCAAACACTCTCAGGGCAGGTACAGGGTAAGATACAGAGTAAAGCTCGCTCTACACTGTCCCATCAAACATTCCCAGGGCAGGTACAGCATGGGTTAGATACAGAGTAAAGCTCCCTCTACACTGTCCCATCAAACACTCCCAGGGCAGATACAGCACGGGTTAGATACAGAGTAAAGCTCCCTCTACATCATCCGATCAATCACTTCCAGGCCAGGTACAGCACGGGTTAGATACACAGCAAAGCGCCCTCTGCACTGTCCCATCAAACACTCCCAGGGCAGGTACAGCACGGGTTAGATACAGAGTAAAGCTCCCTCTACACTGTCCCATCAAACACTCCCAGGGCAGGTACAGCACGGGTTAGATACAGAGTAAAGCTCCCTCTATACTGTCCCATCAAACACTCCCAGGGCAAGTACAGCACGGGCTTGATACAGAGTAAAGCTCCCTCTACACTGTCCCATCAAACAATCCCAGGTCAGGTACAGCACGGGTTAGATACAGAGTAAAGCTCCCTCTACACTGTCCCATCAAACACTCCCAGGGCAGGTACAGCACGGGTTAGATACAGAGTAAAGCTCCCTCTACACTGTCCCATCAAACACTCCCAGGGCAAGTACAGCACGGGTTTGATACAGAGTATGAGGAGAGGTTGAGTAGATTGGGACTCTACTCATTGGAGTTCAGAAGAATGAGAGGCGATCTTATTGAAACATATAAGATTGTGAAGGGTCTTGATCGGGTGGATGCAGTAAGGATGTTCCCAAGGATGGGTGAAACTAGAACTAGGGGGCATAATCTTAGAATAAGGGGCTGCTCTTTCAAAACTGAGATGAGGAGAAACTTCTTCACTCAGAGGGTAGTTGGTCTGTGGAATTTGCTGCCCCAGGAAGTTGTGGAAGCTACATCATTAAATAAATTTAAAACAGAAATAGACAGTTTCCTAGAAGTAAAGGGAATTAGGGGTTACGGGGAGCGGGCAGGAAATTGGACATGAATTTAGATTTGAGGTTAGGATCAGATCAGCCATGATCTTATTGAATGGCGGAGCAGGCTCGAGGGGCCGATTGGCCTACTCCTGCTCCTATTTCTTATGTTCTTATGTTCTTATTATAAACTGCCCCTTTACACTCCCCTTACACCCTGCCCTTTCACACCCTGCCCTTTCTCACTCCCTTTTACCCCCCCCTTTACACTCCACTTTTACAACCCCCCTTTCATAGAATCATAGAAAGGTTAGAACACAGAAGGAGGCCATTCAGCCTGTCGAGCCCATGCCGGCTCTCTGCAAGAGCAATCCAGCTAGTCCCACTCCCCTGCCCTTTCCCATAGCCCTGCAATTTTTTCCTCTCAAGTCCTTATCCAGTTCCCTTTTGAAGGCCATGATTGAATCTGCCTCCACCACCCCCTTGGGCAGTGCATTCCAGATCCTAACCACTCGCTGTGTAAAAAAGCTTTTCCTCATGTTGCCTGTGGTTCTTTTGCCAATCACCTTAAATCAATGCCCTCTGGTTCTTGACCCTTCCGCCAATGGGAAGAATTTCTCTCTGTCTCAACGCCTCATGATTTTGTACACCTCGATCAAATCTCCTCGCAACCTTCTCTGCTCTAAGGAGAACAATCCCAGCTTCTCCAGTCTATCCACGGAACTGAATCCCTCATCCCTGGAACCATTCTAGTAAATCTTTTCTGCACCCTCTCAAAGGCCCTCACATCCTTCCTAAAGTGCGGTGCCCAGAACTGGACACAATTCTCCAGTTGTGGCCGAACCAGTGTTTTATAAAGGTTCATCATGACTTCCTATTGATAAAGCCCAGGATCCCGTATGCTTTTTTAACCGCTTTCTCAACCTGCCCTGCCACCTTCAACGACCTGTGTACATATACCCCCAGGTCTCTCTGTTCCTGTACACCCTTTTAGAATTTTAACCCTTTAGTTTATATTGCCTCTCCTTGTTCTTCCTACCAAAATATATCTCTGCATTAAATTTCATCTGCCATGTGTCTGCCCATGCCACCAGCCTGTCTATATCCTCTTGAAGTCTATCACTATCCTCCTCACTGTTCACTACTCTTCCAAGTTTTGTCATCTGCAAATTTTGAAATTGTGCCCTGTACACCCAAGTCCAAGTCATTAATATATATCAAGAAAAGCAGTGGTCCCAGCATCGACCTCTGGGGAACACCACTGTACACCCCTCCAGTCCGAAAAACAACCGCTCACTGTTTCCTGTCACTTAGCCAATTTCATATTGATGCTGTCACTGCCCCTTTTATTCCATGGGCTTCAACTTTGCTGACAAGCCTATTATGTGACACTTTATCAAACACCATTTGAAAGTTCATATACACCACATCAAACGCATTACCCTCATCGACCCTCTGTTACCTCATCAAAAGACTCAATCAGGTTAGTTAAACACGATTTGCCTTTAACAAATCCGTGCTGGTTTTCCTTTATTAATCCACACTTGTCCAAGTGACTGTTAATACTGTCCTGGATTATCGTTTCTAAAAGTTTCCCCACCACTGAGGTTAAACTGACTGGCCTGTAGTTGCTGGGTTTATCCTTACACCCTTTTTTAAACAAGGGTGTAACATTTGCAATTCTCCAGCCCTCTGGCACCACCCCCGTATCTTTACACCCCGCCCCTTTTACACTCCCTTTAACACCCCCTTTTACACTCCCCTTTTACACTCCCCTTTTACACCCCCCTTTTATGCCCCCTTTTACACTCCCTTTTACACCCCCCTTTTACACCCAATTTTACACCCCCTTTTACACTCCCCCTTTTACACCCCATTTTACACCCCCTTTTACACCCCCCTTTTACACTCCCCTTTTACACCCCCTTTTACACTCCCCTTTTACACCCCCTATTACACCCCCCCTTTTACACCCCCCTTTTACACTCCCCCTTTTACACCCCCCCTTTTACACCCCCCCTTTTACACCCCCTTTTACACCCCCTATTACACCCCCCCTTTTACACTCCCCTATTACACCCCCCCTTTACACCCCCCTTTTACACCCCCTTTTACACGCCCCCTTTTACACTCTGCCCCTTTTACACCCCCTTTTACACTCCGCCCCTTTTACACCCCCTTTTACACCCCCCCTTTTACACTCCCCTTTTACACTCTGCCCCTTTTACACCCCCTTTTACACTCCGCCCCTTTTACACCCCCTTTTACACTCCCCTTTTACACTCTGCCCCTTTTACACCCCCTTTTACACTCTGCCCCTTTTACTCCCCCTTTTACACTCTCTTTTACAGCCCCTTTTACACTCTCTTTCACACTACGCCCCTTTTACACTCTCTTTTACACTCCGCCCCTTTTACACCCCCTTTTACACCCCCCTTTTACACCCCCTTTTACACCCCCCTTTTACACCCCCTTTTACACCCCCTTGTACACCCCCTTGTACACCCCCTTGTACACCCCCTTGTACACCCCTTTTTACACCCCCTTTTACACCCCCTTTTACACCCCCCTTTTACACCCCCTTGTACACCCCCTTTTACACCCCCTTTTACACCCCCCTTTTACACCCCCTTGTACACCCCCTTTTACACCCCCTTTTACACCCCCCTTTTACACTCCCCTTTTACACCCCCCTTTTACACCCCCTTGTTCACCCACTTTTACACCCCCTTTTACACCCCCCTTTTACACCCCCTTGTACACCCCCTTGTACACCCCCTTTTACACCCCCCTTTTACACCCCCTTGTACACCCCCTTTTACACCCCCTTTTACACCCCCTTTTACACTCCCCTTTTACACCCGCCTTTTACACCCCCTTTTACACCCCCTTTTACACCCCCTTGTACACCCCCTTTTACACCCCCCTTTTACACCCGCCTTTTACACCCCCCTTTTACACTCTCTTTTACACTCCCCTTTTACACCCCCTTTTACACCCCCCTTTTACACCCCCTTTTACACTCCCCTTTTACACCCCCCTTTTACACTCCCCTATTACACCCCCACTTTTACACTCCCCTTTTACACCCCCTTTTACACCCCCCTTTTACACTCCCCTATTACACCCCCCCTGATTTTACTCCCCACTGACTGGAATGGGAAGGTTGTAAAATTCTTGTCCCATTCGATCCGACAGTTTGCCGATGGGCAGGTACGGTGAGAATGACCCCCAGTGTGATTGGACCTTAATGGCCTCGGGGCAACTAGGGATGGGCAATAAATGCCGGCCTTGCCAGTGACGCCCACATCCCGAGAGTTAATTATAATAAAAAATAGTCGAGGAGTGTAGCAGAGTGGATTATGGAACAACACTGGAACAAAAGAGGAGGGAGGGGGGTCGAAGGGATCAAGGGGAAGAATTCTTTTCGAACTTCAATTATTTCCCAAACGATACAAACAAAACGAGTGACGAGGGTTTGCGAGTCACAGGGTCTGTCGGGTGAGGGGTGTAAATCTCCCTCGGTGGCTCCCACGCTGGACAATGTGGAGTCTAAAAGTGGCCCAGTCATAGGTGGTGAGCGATCGTGTTCATGGGTTAAAATCAGGACCAGACCGCTTGACGATTTTAACAGCTCACGGCATTGTGTGAAGACCCTGGGGGCTGGTTGGTGGATTAATATCCATCAGTGATGGGAGAGTCGATTTTCAGCTTGCCGGAGGGGTGATCAGACTGGAATTACGTATCATCCGCCTCTTACACAAGTCGCTCGATTTACTTCTCCACTGGCACCAACGACAATCGGGCGAGATCTACAACGCAGCCAATGAAAATCTATTCCATTATTGGGAAATGTTACAAGCAAAGAATTATCCACTCTGTTCCTTAGCTTTGTCTCTCTGTCTCTCTCCATCTCTCCCCTCCCCCTCTCTCTCCAGGAGCGGATCGCGAAGGCTCACGGCTCCCAGTGTGGATTCTGCACCCCAGGAATGGTGATGTCCATGTACACCTTACTGAGGAACAACCCCAACCCAAGCACGGCACACTTACAGGAGTCCCTCGCTGGTAAGAGGCTCGTATCTCTGTCGGTGCAGGGTGTGTGGTTTCCGACCTGCATCACAGCTCCGGAATTAACATCTGGCACAGCTGCATTCCTTTGAGATGATCCCGTTGATCGATCCAATCTTTAAGGATTGGGTTTTGGTGGTCCCTAATGTTTTATGGCCCGTTATGTGATCTCTCAACTTGCAGGCTCAAAATCATTTTGGGAACTGGGTGGTAACCAGTTTAGTTACAACTGAGTTGGTTTTGCAAAATTCTTCACTTGTTCCTGGTGTTCTGAGAAGCCAGAATGTGAATGATGACCATTGTACCATGGGGTGTTCCAAATTAGGAAAGGATGGGATAGGCGAACAACAACAACTTGCATTTATATAGAGCCTTTAACATAGTAAAATGTCCCATGGCGTTTCACAGGAGCTTCATCAAACAACAATTGACACAGAGCTAAAGAAGGACATACTAGGTCAGGTGACCAAAAGCTTGGTCTAAGATGTTGGTTTTAAGGAGGGAGAGGCGGAGAGGTTTAGGGAGGGATTTCCAGAGCTTAGGACCTACTTGGCTGAAGGCACAGCCCCCATTGTGGGGTGAAGGAAATCGGGAATGCACAGGAGGCCAGAAGTGGAGGAAAGCAGAGATCTCGGATGATTGTAGGGCTGGAGGAGGTTACAGAGATAGAGAGGGGTGAGGCTATGGAGTGATTTGAAAACAAAGATGAGAATTTCAAAATCGATGTGGGTAGGTGGGTTTGAGGGATGTGGTGAGAGGGTGGGTCGGTGGGGTTGAGGCATATGGTGAGAGGGTGGGTAGGTGGGGTTGGGGGATGTGGTGAGAGGGTGGGTAGGTGGGGTTGAGGGATGTGGTGAGAGGGTGGGTAGGTGGGATTGGGGGATGTGGTGAGAGGGTGGGTAGGTGGGGTTGAGGGATGTGGTGAGAGGGTGGGTAGGTGGGATTGGGGGATGTGGTGAGAGGGTGGGTAGGTGGGGTTGAGGGATGTGGTGAGAGGGTGGGTAGGTGGGGTTGAGGGATGTGGTGAGAGGGTGGGTAGGTGGGGTTGAGGGATGTGGTGAGAGGGTGGGTAGGTGGGATTGGGGGATGTGGTGAGAGGGTGGGTAGGTGGGATTGAGGGATGTGGTGAGAGGGTGGGTAGGTGGGATTGGGCGATGTGGTGAGAGGGTGGGTAGGTGGGATTGGGGGATGTGGTGAGAGGGTGGGTAGGTGGGATTGGGGGATGTGGTGAGAGGGTGGGTAGGTGGGGTTGAGGGATGTGGTGAGAGGGTGGGTAGGTGGGATTGGGGGATGTGGTGAGAGGGTGGGTAGGTGGGGTTGAGGGATGTGGTGAGAGGGTGGGTAGGTGGGGTTGAGGGATGTGGTGAGAGGGTGGGTAGGTGGGGTTGAGGGATGTGGTGAGAGGGTGGGTAGGTGGGATTGGGGGATGTGGTGAGAGGGTGGGTAGGTGGGATTGAGGGATGTGGTGAGAGGGTGGGTAGGTGGGGTTGAGGGATGTGGTGAGAGGGTGGGTAGGTGGGATTGGGGGATGTGGTGAGAGGGTGGGTAGGTGGGGTTGGGGGATGTGGTGAGAGGGTGGGTAGGTGGGTTTGAGGGATGTGGGGAGAGGGTGGGTAGGTGGGTTTGAGGGATACGGGGAGTTTGTGCGGGATGGGATCTTGCACTGATTTCTCTCTGGGAAGGGCGTGCATGTGAAATGTGAATGGTTTGTCTTTGTAGTGGGGTATCTGGGGGCATTGCAGCCTGAAAGATTTGATTTTTGACACTCTATTGTCTGCATTTTCCTCCCAGAAAGGTTGGAGATTGTTTCAATGTCAAAATAATGCAATCACAGAAACTTGAATAAATGAGCTAACAACAGCCATTAAAATAAGATGTGGAGATGCCGGTGATGGACTGGGGTGGACAAATGTAAGGAATCTTACAACACCAAGTTATAGTCCAACAAATTTATTTTAAAATCACAAGCTTTCGGAGATTATCTCCTTCGTCAGATGATTGAATGAAAAGGTTCTCAAATCGCATATCTTATACGATGTTGGGACAGCATCACACCAATCAAAAGGTGTCGTTGTTGTTCAAACAGGCCAGTCACGGAGAACAGAACGTCCCAGTACACTCGATATACATTGTGTCTTTTACACAGGCAGGCAGAAAGAAACTTAAAATGGCAGAGAGAGAGAGAGAATTTTAAAAAACATATAATTTTTTTTTTTTTTTTTTGAGTTTTCATGAGAACAGCGTCCACGACACCACACAAACCTGCCACGGTAACCTCTGCAAGACATGCCAGATCATCGACACAGATACCACCATCACACGAGAGGACACCACCCACCAGGTACATGGTTCATACTCCTGTGACTCGGCCAACGTTGTTTCCCTCATACGTTGCAGGAAAGGATTCCCCGGAGCATGGTACATTGGCGAGACCATGCAGACGCTGCGACAACGGATGAACGGACACCGCGCAACAATCGCCAAACAGGAGGGTTCCCTCCCAGTCGGGGAACACTTTAGCAGTCAAGGACATTCAGCCACCGATCTTCGGGTAAGCGTTCTCCAAGGCGGCCTTCGAGACACACGACAACGCAAAATCGTCGAGCAGAAGTTGATAGCCAAGTTCCGCACCCATGAGGACGGCCTCAACCGGGATCTTGGGTTCATGTCACGCTACACGTAACCCCACCAGCAAAAAGGGGGAAAAAATTTATATGTTTTTTAAAATTCTCTCTCTCTCTCTCTCTGCCATTTTAAGTTTCTTTCTGCCTGCCTGTGTAAAAGACACAATGTATATCGAGTGTACTGGGACGTTCTGTTCTCCGTGACTGGCCTGTTTGAACAACAACGACACCTTTTGATTGGTGTGATGCTGTCCCAACATCGTATAAGATATGCGATTTGAGAACCTTTTCATTCAATCATCTGACGAAGGAGATAATCTCCGAAAGCTTGTGATTTTAAAATAAATTTGTTGGACTATAACCTGGTGTTGTAAGATTCCTTACATTAAAATAAGAGAGAGAGGGATGTGATCTGACAGGATTAAACATTCATCCCCAACGATCACCAACATTAATTTCTGGTCTATTTTGCTCTTTTTAAAACCTGTCTGAAAGGTTTATTTTCTTTAATGGAAATGAAAACCAATCACACACTGCAATCACTGAAAGAAGTGACATGTCCAGACTTTGATATCTGTGCTTTGTGTTGTCACTGGACTGACTGCCCATTGCACCCTCATTGAGCATTAATGATGCTCCTTATATTTCTCCGTGGGCATTAACTGCTTTTTACAGGTGTTGTGAGCTCTTTCCCCATTGACCCCACAGGAGGAAAGGGAATAACTGTTGTTACAGTTGAGTTACTGAACATAACCGGGCACTTGGTCAAGTCAATGATCCACATTGTACTTCACAGCTGGACTCTGTCGTAAAACCCCAAATATGGGAACCTCAGTGTAATTTGTTTCAGTGAAGCTCAGTTCCTATTTACTCCAACCCCACCTTTTATTCCTCAAACTCCAGCAGTTCCCCTGTACAGTGACGGGAGTGCTCAATAAAGCCAGTTAATGCAGTCACAACAGGGGACATTTTCCTTATCTCACGGAAGAGCCTGTGTCTCGTCTCGAAGGAAATCAGCCTTTGTGTAAGACAACAGCCAGGCGTTGCCCCAGAAAATCCTTCTGATTTGATCAGCTCGTTTGTTATTTTTGACTTGAGAGAACCACTAAATAAAAACATGTGTGACTGGGATACTCAGAAACCATCAGCTCATCTTCAAGCTTTTCTGCCTGAGGTTTGTGTACAACCAACAGTGGGAGAAAACAACTGTTTCTCTCTGCTTTCAGTTCTCGGATTGGTTCTGACAGCCTGTCATTGTGCCTTCCAATTGATCGGATTGGTTCACAGTGACAAACTTCAATTTTAACCCTGCTGTTCCGGTGGAAACTGGTCAGGTGGTCAATCAACAAACCCCGGGTTACTTGCCCACTGGAAAGCCGCCCGAATCCCGTGGACTGTAATTTATACCCAGGCCGGCGCTGTGCCTGCTTCTCAAGGGCCTCCTGCAGCAGCTTAAAGGGGAGGTGCGTTTTTCACTGGGGACAGAAAGAAGCAGAAGGCACCGTGAGTGCAGAACTTACAGAAGCTTCCAGATGTGTTCAGCTGGAAGACCCACGAGGGAGAAATGTCTGCCGAAGCTCCGCCCACCTCTACCAGAGAGCAGCTGAGGGTCCCTTTAATCATCTCAGGAACTGGGGATAGGCAGGCAGGTGGACAAGAAAATGGCGTCAGGGTCTAAATGGCGTCACATGCGCATGAGGCTTCTGCTGGTTTCTGATAGGACGTCTGGTCTCCAAGATTCAAGTCCGCCGGAAAATCAGGACAGGCGTCAAAGCAACGGCAACAACTACAACAACTTGCATTTATATAGCACCTTTAACAGAGTAAAATGTCCCAAGGTGCTTCACAGGAGCGATTATCAAACAAAATTTGACACGGAGTCACATAAGGAGATATTAGGACAGGTGACCAAAAGCTCGGTCAAAGAGGTAGGTTTTAGTCTTAAAGGAGGAGAGAGAGACGGAGAGGTTTAGGGAGGGAATGTCAGAGCTCAGGGCCCAGGCAGCTGAAGACACGGCCGCCAATGGTGGAAGGAAGACAAACGGGGATACCACAAGAGGCCAGAATTGGAGCAGCACTGAGATCTCGGAGGGTTGTAGGGCTGGAGGAGGTTACAGAAATAGAGAGGGGCGAGGCCATGGAGGGATTTGAAAACATGGATGAGAATTTTAAATTGGAGGCATTGCTGGACCGGGAGCCAATGTCGGTCAGCGAGCACAGGGGTGATGGGTGAACGGGACTTGGTGCGAGTTAAGATACGGGCAGCAGGGTAACTGCCTCGATTCTGCCTGGTTTAAATCGTTATTTGTTTCTTTTCTGTCTTTGTTCTGATCTCCAATCTCACCTGTCCCTTACAGGTAACCTGTGTCGCTGCACTGGATACAGACCTATCGTTGATGCCTACAGGACGTTCTGTACGGTAAGTGCCTGGTCAAATTGTCCAGGAACATAGCAACAGGAGGAGGCCATTCAGCCCCTCGAGCCTGTTCTGACATTCAATTCGGTCATGGCTGATCTGTATCTTAACTCCATTTACCCACCTGATTCCATATCCCTTCATACCCTGACCTAACAAAAATCTTTCAATCTCAATTTTGAAATTTTCAATTGATCCCCAGTCTCAACAGTTTTTTGGGGGAGAGAGTTCCAGATTTCCACTCCCCTTTGTGTGAAGAAATGTTTCCCCATCACCCCTGAAGGGCCCAGCTCTAATTTTAAGGTTATGCCCCCTTGTTCTGGACTCTCCCACCAGAGGAAATAGTTTCTCTCTATCTGCCCTATCAAATCCTTTAATCATCTTAAACACCTCGATTAGATCATCCCCTTAATCTTCTATATTCAAGAGAATACAAGCCTAGTCTGTGCAACCTGTCCTTATAATTTAACCCTTTCAGCCCCGGTATCATTGTGGTGAATCTGCACTGCACCCCCTCCAAGGCCAATATATCCTTCCTGAGGAGTAGTGCCCAGAGCTGAACGTGGTATTCCGGGGGTATTCCAGATGTGGTCTGTACAGAGCTTTATACAGCTGTAATATCACTTCCACCCATCTGTATTCCAACCTCCTTGAAATGAAGGCAAATATTCCATTAGCCTTTTAAGTTATATTTGACCCTTTCCTCCAGGTTTAAGTGATTCCTGTAATTCTGTTTACATAGAATTCACAGCCACTCGACCCAACCGGTCTGTACCGGTGTTTATGCTCCACACGACCCTCCTCTCTCCCCTCTTTATCTCACCCTATCAGCAGATCCTTCTATTCCCTTCCCCCTCATGTGTTTATCTCGTTTCCCCTGAAATGCATCCATGCTGTTCACCTCAACTACTCCTTGTGGTAACGTGTTCCGCATTCTAAACACTCTCTGGGTAAAGAAAAGTAAATGGTGAGGTGTTCCCAGGTTAACCAAATGTAAGATACCAAACCAATAGCTGAAATCAAATTAACTATGGTTCGAATCAGATCAACTATGGTTCGAATCAAATTAACTGTAGTTAGAATCAGATCAACAATGGTTACGGACCAAGTGCTGGAAAGTGGGATTAGGCTGGGTGGCTCATTTTCGGCTGGCACGAATACGATGGGCTGAATGGCCTCCTTCTGTGCCGTAAATTTTCGATGATTCTATGGTTAGAATCAGATTAACTCTGGTTAGAATCAGATCAACTCTGGTTAGAATCAGATTAACTCTAGTTAGAATCAGATCAACTCTGGTTAGAATCAGATCAACTCTGGTTAGAATCAGATTAACTCTGGTTAGAATCAGATTAACTCTAGTTAGAATCAGATCAACTCTGGTTCGAATCAGATCAACTCTAGTTAGAATCAGATTAACTCTGGTTAGAATCAGATTAACTCTGGTTAGAATCAGATCAACTTTAGTTCGAATCAGATCAACTCTGGTTTGATCCCTCTTGAACTTCATTTGATCTTCACCTTTCCTTCCCCAACTTTCTGATCCTTTGGTGCTGTCTCACACACCCTCCCCCCTCACTGCGTTAAACTCAAAGACACATCGCACCATCTCCTGCTCTAACTCATCCTTTCCCAGGGTCTCCAAACTGTGGAGTTCCTCCCTTCACTCCGTCGGCTCTTCCTCCTACAATCTACAGGCTTTTAAAATCTATGCTGGTGTCACTGGATCACTGCTTCCTGACAGCTTCTCTCCGCTCTTTTTGCCCTTGGTGTCTTGCACTGGAAGTCTTCACCTTTGTTTCTTATTTCGGGCATCCATTTTGATGAATGGTAGTTTTAGACATGTTGACGGTCGTTGTGCTGCACAGGGTGAAGGCCGCAGACTAACCTTGCAGGTGAAACACTCCTGTGAATGTTACGTTCCCAACCCTTGATGAAACTCTTTCCTTCCAGGGATCGACTTGCTGCCAAAAGGAAGGACCAGGAGGGAACTGTCCCCTGGGGAAGGCTGAGCGAGGTGGAGGCTCGGCAGAATCAACGGACGGAGATCAGGACGTAAGTCAGGAGCTATCGGGTCAGTTGTGTGAAGGTTCTGGAAAGTCTGTGGGTGATAAAGCAATGGGACAGAGACCATCTTCCAGCTCACATAGTGAGTGGGAGGGGCCTGATAATAGGGGCGGGGTTATCCCAGCTCGCATAGGGAGTGGGAGGGGCCTGTCATTAAGGGCGGGGTTATCCCAGCTTGCACTGAGTAGGAGGGGCCTGTCATTAGTGGGCGGGGTTATCCCAGCTCGCATACAGTTAGTGGGAGGGGCCTGATATTAGGGACAGGATTATCCCAGCTCACATAGTGAGTGGGAGGGGCCTGTTGCTGGGGGCAGGCTGACCCCAGTTCGCATGGTGGGTGGGAGTGGCCTGTCATTAGGGGCGGGGTTATCCCAGCTCGCACTGAGTGGGAGGGGCCTGTTATGAGGGGCGGGGTTAGGGTTGATTGGCTGATCTGCCCCCTTTCTGTGCTGTGAACTTTGATGGTTTTGAATCAGAAGTTTACTCTGTGTTGGGTCACAGCCTGGGACCCAGAACAGATATCAAGGTCACGGGCAGAGTACAGAAGAGATTCACTGAAACGATTCCAGAGACTTCAGTTATGAAAAGTTGAAGCTGTTTTCGCCGTAAGCTCAAAGTTAATCTGATAATTATCAATGATAAGGTGAACTGGCAAAACTATTCCCACCAATCAGTGAGTCAAGAGACCATTAAATGTCAGATCGTCACCAAAAGAAGATCATTTATTTTACTCGGAGGGTTATTAGGACGTGGGCAGCCCGACCAGAAACTGTGGTGGAAGCAGAGTATAGTTTTTTAATTCATTCATTCTCGGGATGCGGGCGTCACTGGCAAGGCCGGCATTTATTGCCCCTCCCTGAGAAGGTGGTGGTGGGCCACGATCTGGAATTACTGGGTCACGGTTTGATACAACTGAGGCCGCTCAAGAGTTAACCACGTTGGTGAGGGATTGGAGTCACATATTGCCCGGACCAAGTAAGAACGACAGGTTTCCTTCCCTAAAGGGCATTAGTAAAATGTTGGGCTTTTACGACAATCCGACAGCTTCATGGTCACTTTTACTGACACCACTCTTTTATTTCCCAGATTTTTAAAACTCAATTCAAATTCTCAAGGTGGGATTTGAACTCACTGTCATCTGGATAATTAGTCCAGAGGTCTGGATTACTAGTCTAGGAACATGAGCACGACACTAACCGTAGCCCGAATAACTTAAAAAAGGGAAAGGGATAAATATCTAAAAAGGAAAGATTAAAAAGGTGAGGAAAGGTCAGGAGATTGGGACTAAATGGAGAGCTCTTTCAGAGAGCTAGCACAGCCACAGTGGGCTGAATGGCCTCCTGCCGTGCAGTAATTTTCTGTAATTCTCCAATCTATAGGCTGCATAAATTTAACACAAGAATTTCAGTTCCTCCCTGCGTGGTGTGATAGTCCTGTTAGATTTTGTGGTTTTTACAGGCGATAGCCTCCTTGGACTGAGTCCCATCAGTGGACCCCACGTCCCTTACGACCAGAGCGCGCCTTTACCTCACCGATACCTTGGTAAACACAGGAGCCAAACAGAGAAACCTTACCACTTGACTCTGGCATGGTGGAGTATCTCACGTGAGGTCCTTGCCCTCGCAGGAGAGATGAACGACCTTTCTGTCAGAATGAGGCTCCACCCACAAACCAGCCGCCAAGCTTATTTAACATTTAAACAGGTAAATGGACAGTACTCAGTACCCAGAGGATATTCATTATAATTACCAACTACCAATCCCCTCAAAATGCCCAAACCATGAAGACGCCTCTCCTGGATTTAACCCACAACATTCCCCCGATATCCTCAAACTGATAGAAAATCAGCCTCACATGGACCATTCGAACAGATATAGTGAAAGAAAGGACATTAAAACTGTATCTCTCATAACGTGGCTGGGTCAATTATTTGGGATATCCGCCCAACCACAAGACCATAAGTCCATAAGAGATAGGAGCAGGAGTAGGCCATTCGGCCCCTTGAGCCTACTCCGCCATTTAATGAGATCATGGCTGATCTGATTTTTACCTCAACTCCACTTTCCCGCCCTTTCCCCATATCCTCTGACTCCCTCGCTGATCAAAAATTTGTCTAACTCAGCCTTGAATGGATTCAATGACTCGGCCTCCACAGCTTTTTGGGGTAAAGAATTCCAAAGATTCACCACCCTCTGGGAGAAGAAATTCCTCCTCATTTCCGTCTTAAACGGACGACCCATTATTCTGAGACTATGCCCCCTAGTTTTAGATTCCCCCATGAGGGGTAACATCCTCTCAGCATCTCAGTACTCCAGGTGTGGTCTCACCAGCACCCTGTACAGTTGTAGCATGACTTCCCTGCTTTTATACTCCATCCCCCTAGAAATAAAGGCCAATATTCTATTTGCCTTCTGGATTACCTGCTGCACCTGTATGTTGACTTTTTGTGTTTCATGTACGAGGACACCCAGATCCCTCTGTACCGCAGCATTTTGTGGTATTTCTCCATTCAAATAATATTTTGCTTTTTTATTTTTCCTCCCAAAGTGGATGACTTCACATTTTCCCACATTATATTCCATCTGCCAAATTTTTGCCCATTCCCTTAACCTGTCAATATCCTTTTGCAGACACTTTGTGTCCTCCTCACAACTTGCTTTTCCACCTTTCTTTGTATCATCAGCAGATTTGGCCACAAGACACTCTGTTCCTTCATCCAAGTCATTGATATATATTGTAAATAGTTGAGGCCCCAGCACTGAGCCCTGCGGCACCCCGCTAGTTACAGATTGCCATTTTGAAAATGACCCTTTTATCCCGACTCTTTGTTTTCTGTTAGTTAACCAATCCTCTATCCATGCCAGTATATGACCCCCAACACCATGAGCTCTTATCTTGTGCAGTAATCTTTTATGTGGCACCTTATCGAATGCCTTTTGGAAATCCAAATATACTGCATCCATTGGTTCCCCTTTATCCACCCTACCCGTTACTTTCTCAAAGAACTCGAATAAATTTACTCTAAATTTACAAAGAATTTACAAAAAACTCTAACAAAATAAACAACCACTCGGAATGGTCTCTCATTGCCTGAACTTTATCAGTGATACCATGAAATAGAATGACAACAATGATGCTGCATTAAACAGACATTAACATATTAAACCCCCTTTTGTGCGACTGGAACAATCCACAAACAAGTTCAGTATTATCGACTGTCATGTATGTTCTCACGAGCTCACAGAAACAGTTAGCAGGAACTGACATTAACCCTGTGTGTGCCGTGACCAGCAAGAAAAATCTATCATGGACAAAAATGCTTCATTTTTGTCACAAACCCCGTCTCTATAACCTTTGCTGTCCAGTGAAAGGAACACACACAAATCCCATAGTCAAATGGGCTGTGACAGAGAGAGTGATACTCATTTAAAAATTACCTGGACGTACACCTGAAGTGCCGTAACCTGCAGGGCTACGGACCAAATGCTGGATAGTGGGATTGGGCCGGGTGGCTCATTTTCGGAGGGTGCGGACACGATGGGCCGAATGGCCTCCTTCTGTGCTGTAAATTTTCTATAATGATTCCATGATAGTGGGAAAGTGAAGTGGGGAAAAGAAAGCACAAACACGACAGGAAAACACTTGGGCCCAGAGTTTCCACTTGTCTGTGTTAGTTATATTAACGCAATCCGCCAGACAAGTGAGGAAGATCGTGGAATTTAGAGCCCAAAACTCAACTTACACTTGAGGTTCAGCCATCCTTTACACTGGGTTCAAAATCACTGGGCCTGAAGCCGACCCCGCCCACAAACTGACTCCGCACACAAAACTGGCCCTGCCCACAAATCTATCCCTGCTCACAGAACTGGCTCCACCCACACACTGACCACGCCCACAAAACTGGCCCTGCCCACAACATTGACTCCGCCCACAAACCGGTCCCCACCCACAAACTGGCCCCGCCCACAAACTGGCCACACCCACAAACTGGCCCAATCCCAAACTGACCCCGCCCCCAGATCGGAATAGTGATGATGGTGAGTTTCCACTGATTGCGCCCATTAGCCAATCAAGAAGGGTCTTCTAATTAAACTCATTTGCTTAGGCGCACAGGCACGAGTCGGCACTTTTTAAACATTTTTACTTGTTAAAAAATATTTAATTTAATAAGAAGCTGACTAGTGAACACCAATGAAAGTAGCAAATGGTTCAGTATCGATTTTAAGTTAAATCAGGTTACTCCGAGCTGGAGGACCAGAGACTCGAATTAAAAGTTCCTATTTTTTGTGATTAATCCGATGTCGGCTGTATTAATAACCCTGCTCCAGATTACCACTCTTAAATACATCAATTGATAGTTTTTACTGCAAAGAAAATAAAAACAATTAGGTTCGATTACGCTGCCCGATTGCACTGGTTCATGGAGATATTACAAATGAATTTTATTGAAAACTTGAACTGTAACGCAATTTCAAAAGGGTGATTTCCAGATTGTGCCCAAAGCAGATAATCTACCCCTCGATCTGTCCAGTGTCAGGGATACAGTGGTCAGTCTCTCTCCCTCGATCTGTCCAGTGTCAGGTATACAGTGCTCAGTCTCATCCTTCATCTGTCCAGTGTCCAATATACAATATGCAGTCCTGCCACATCCAGTCGTGAATGGTGGTGGACAATTAAATAACGAACGGGAGGAGGAGGCTCTGTAAACATCCCCATCCTCAATGATGGCGGAGTCCAGCACGTGAGTGCAAAAGACAAGGTTGAAGTGTTTGCAACCATCTTCAGCCAGAAGTGCCAAATGGATGATCCATCTCAGCCTCCTCCCGATATCCCCACCATCACAGAAGCCAGTCTTCAGCCAATTCGATTCACTCCAAGTGATATCAAGAAACGGCTGAGTGCACTGGATACAGCAAAGGCTATGGGCCCCGACAACATCCCAGCTGTAGTGCTGAAGACTTGTGCTCCAGAACTAGCTGCGCCTCGAGCCATGCTGTTCCAGTACAGCTACAACACTGGCATCCACCCGACAATGTGGAAAATTGCCCAGGTATGTCCTGTCCACAAAAAGCAGGACAAATCCAATCCGGCCAATTACCGTCCCGTCAGTCTACTCTCAATCATCACCAAAGTGATGGAAGGTGTTGTCGACAGTGCTATCAAGCGGCACTTACTCACCAATAACCTGCTCACCGATGCTCAGTTTGGATTCCGCCAGGACCACTCGGCTCCAGACCTCATTACAGCCTTGGTCCAAACATGGACAAAAGAGCTGAATTCCAGAGGTGAGGCGAGAGTGACTGCCCTTGACATCAAGGCAGCATTTGACCGAGTGCGGCACCAAGGAGCCCTTGTAAAATTGAAGTCAATGGGAATCAGGGGGAAAACTCTCCAGTGGCTGGAGTCATACCTAGCACAAAGGAAGATGGTAGTGGTTGTTGGAGGCCAATCATCTCAGTCCTAGGACATTGCTGCAGGAGTTCCTCAGGGCAGTGTCCTAGGCCCAACCATCTTCAGCTGCTTCATCAATGACCTTCCCTCCATCATAAGGTCAGAAATGTGGATGTTAGCTGATGATTGCACAGTGTTCAGTTCCATTCGCAACCCCTCAGATAATGAAGCAGTCCGTGCCTGCATACAGCAAGACCTGGACAACATTCAGGCTTGGGCTGATAAGTGGCAAGTAAGATTCGTGCCAGACAAGTGCCAGGCAATGACCATCTCCAACAAGAGAGAGTCTAACCACCTCCCCTTGACATTCAACGGCATTACCATCGCCGAATCCCCCACCATCAACATCCTGGGGGTCACCATTGACCAGAAACTTAACTGGACCAGCCACATAAATACTGTGGCTACAAGAGCAGGTCAGAGGCTAGGTATTCTGCGGTGAGTGACTCACTTCCTGACTCCCCAAAGCCTTTCCACCATCTACAAGGCACAAGTCAGGAGTGTGATGGAATACTCTCCACTTGCCTGGATGAGTGCAGCTCCAACAACACTCAAGAAGCTCGACACCATCCAGGACAAAGCAGCCCGCTTGATTGGCACCCCATCCACCACCCTAAATATTCACTCCCTTCACCACTGGCGCACCGTGGCTGCAGTGTGCACCATCCACAGGATGCACTGCAGCAACTCGCCAAGGCTTCTTCGACAGCACCTCCCAAACCCGCGACCTCTCCCACCTAGAAGGACAAGAGCAGCAGGTACATGGGAACAACACCACCTGCACATTCCCCTCCAAGTCACACACCATCCCGACTTGGAAATATATCGCCGTTCCTTCATCGTCGCTGGGTCAAAATCCTGGAACTCCCTTCCTAACAGCACTGTGGGAGAACCGTCACCACACGGACTGCAGCGGTTCAAGAAGGCGGCTCACCACCACCTTCTCGAGGGCAATTAGGGATGGGCAATAAATGCTGGCCTCGAATCAAAAAAAAATATGCAGCAGTCAGTCTCTCCCCTCGGGTCTGTCCAGTGTCAGGTATACAGCGGTCAGTCTCTCCCCTCGGGTCTGTCCGGTGTCAGGTATACAGCGGTCAGTCTCTCCCCTCGGGTCTGTCCGGTGTCAGGTATACAGCGGTCAGTCTCTCCCCTCGGGTCTGTCCGGTGTCAGGTATACAGCGGTCAGTCTCTCCCCTCGGGTCTGTCCGGTGTCAGGTATACAGCGGTCAGTCTCTCCCCTCGGGTCTGTCCGGTGTCAGGTATACAGCGGTCAGTCTCTCCCCTCGGGTCTGTCCGGTGTCAGGTATACAGCGGTCAGTCTCTCCCCTCGGGTCTGTCCGGTGTCAGGCATACAGCGGTCAGTCTCTCCCCTCGGGTCTGTCCGGTGTCAGGTATACAGTGGTCAGTCTCTCCCCTCGGGTCTGTCCGGTGTCAGGTATACAGCGGTCAGTCTCTCCCCTCGGGTCTGTCCAGTGTCAGGTATACAGCGGTCAGTCTCTCCCTCGGGCCTCTCCTCAGATTGTGGCTCCGGGGAATGTTAGTGAACCCCAGGGCAAGACCGACGGGATTCTGTGGGATAAGTGGCCTGGATCCAAATTGCCTGATTTCAGAACCATATAATTGTCCATTATTCCAGGTCGCTGGGCAACAGATGTTGACATTGGAGCTTTGCTGATGGGTTATCTCTGGCATTCCATTCAATTTGGCCTCAATTCCATTGATATTGGCCCCTGTGGTGTTGTTTTGACAGAACTTGGCTCCCACTCATGGCACGTAGCAAGGCAGTAGAAACATTGCAAAATATTTGGGTCCATGTGATAAAAAACTTGCACAAACGAGACTGATTCCAAATGGTACCTGCCGATCTGGCTGTCTGGCCATTGACACTCAATTCATTCTATCACCTGGTTTTCACTGTCTTAGAATCAGAGAATCACACAGCACAGAAGGAGGCCATTTGGCCCATCGGCCTGTGCTGGCTCTTTGAACAAGCAATCCAATTAGCTCCCACTCCCCTGCCCTTTCCCCAGAGCACTGCAAGCTTTTCCCCTTCAAGTATTTCTCCAATTCCCTTTTGAAAGTTATTATTGAATCTGCTTCCACCGCCCTTTCAGGCAGTGAATTCCAGATCATCACAACTTGCTGCTTAAAAAAATGGCTCCTTATCTCCCCCCTGGCTCTTTTGCCAATTATTTAAAATCTGTGTCCTCTGGTTACTGACCCTCCTGCCAGTGGAAACAGTTTCTCCTTATTTACTCCAACAAAACCCCTCATGATTTTGAACACCTCGATCAAATCTCCTCTTAACCTTCTCTGCTCCAAGGAGAACAATCCCAGCTTCTCCAGTCTCTCCACTTAACTGAAGTCCCTCATTGCTGGAACATTCTGGAAAGCTATCAGACCTCAGTTGGCACATGTTGAACCGTACCGGCCAGAGTCAGTGAGCATGGGGTCAGGGGAGAAATCTGGGGGAAGGAGTCAAGGTAGACTGTTCTGATCGATCTCTTTTTCTGCCCATTTTAGATCTGCAGTGAGCTGTTCAAGGCAGATGACTTCCTACCATTGGACGAGACACAGGAGTTGATCTTCCCACCAGAGTTAATGGTGAACAGGATACCTGCTTTATTTGCCAATTTTTCTTGCATTTCCTGGTCATTTGGATGTCAAACTGATACAATGGCAGGGTAGGGGGGGTCACTGACACACATTGTCGGGACAATGTAGAGTGAACTTTACTCTGTATTTAACCCGTGCTGCACCTGCCCTGGGAGTGTTTGATGGGACAGTGCAGATGGAGCTTTATTCTGTATCTCACCCATGCTGTAGCTGCTCTAGAAGTGTTTGATGGAATGGTATAGAGGGAGCTTTACTCTGTATCTAACCCGTGCTGTACCTGCCCTGGGAGTGTTTGATGGGACAGTGTAGAGGGAGCTTTACTCTGTATCTAACCCATGCTGTACCTGACCCGGGAGCGTTTGATGGGACAGTGTAGAGGGAGCTTTACTCTGTATCTAACCCGTACTGTACCTGCCCTTGGAATGTTTGATGGGATAGAATAGAGGGAGCTTTACTCTGTATCTAACCCGTGCTGTACCTGCCCTGGGAGTGTTTGATGGGACAGTGTAGAGGGAGCTTTACTCTGTATCAAACCCGTGCTGTACTTGCCCTGGGAGTGTTTGATGGGACAGTGTAGAGGGAGCTTTACTCTGTATCTAACCCGTGCTGTACTTGCCCTGGGAGTGTTTGATGGGACAGTGTAGAGGGAGCTTTACTCTGTATCTAACCCGTGCTGTACCTGCCCTGGAAGTGATTGATCGGATGATGTAGAGGGAGCTTTACTCTGTATCTTACCCGTGCTGTATCTGCCCTGGGAGTGTTTGATGGGACAGTGTAGAGGGAGCTTTACTCTGTATCTAACCCATGCTGTACCTGCCCTGGAAGTGATTGATCGGATGATGTAGAGGGAGCTTTACTCTGTATCTTACCCGTGCTGTATCTGCCCTGGGAGTGTTTGATGGGACAGTGTAGAGGGAGCTTTACTCTGTATCTAACCCATGCTGGACCTGCCCTGGGAGTGTTTGATGGGACAGTGTCGAGGGAGCTTTACTCTGTATCTAACCCGTGCTGGACCTGCCCTGGGAGTGTTTGATGGGACAATGTAGAGGGAGCTTTACTCTGTATCTAACCCGTGCTGTACCTGACCTGAGAGTGTTTGATGGGACAGTATGGAGGGAGCTTTTCTCTGTATCTAACCGATGCTGTACCTGCCTTGGGAGTGTTTGATGGGACAGAATAGAGGGAGCTTTACTCTGTGTCAAACCCGTGCTGTGCCTGCCCTGGGAGTATTTGATGGGGCAGTGTAGAGGGAGCTTTAATCTGTGTCAAACCCGTGCTGTGTCTGCCCTGCGAGTGTTTGATGGGACAGTGTAGAGGGAGCTTTACTCTGTGTCAAACCCGTGCTGTGTCTGCCCTGCGAGTGTTTGATGGGGCAGTGTAGAGGGAGCTTTAATCTGTGTCAAACCCGTGCTGTGTCTGCCCTGCGAGTGTTTGATGGGGCAGTGTAGAGGGAGCTTTAATCTGTGTCTAACCCGTGCTGTATCTGCCCTGGGAGTGTTTGATGGGACAGTGTGGAGGGAGCTTGACTCTGTATCTGAACCGTGCTGTACCTGCCCTGGGAGTGTTTGATGGGACAGTGCAGAGGGAGCTTTACTCTGCATCTCACCCATGCTGTAGCTGCTCGAGAAGTGTTTGATGGAATGGTGTAGAGGGAGCTTTACTCTGTATCTAACCCATGCTGTACCTCACCCGGGAGCGTTTGATGGGACAGTTTCGAGGGAGCTTTACTCTGTATCGAACCCATGCTGTACCTGGCCCGGGAGCGTTTGATGGGACAGTGTAGAGGGAGCTTTACTCTGTATCTAACCCGTGCTGTACCTGCCCTGGGAGTGTTTGATGGGACAGAATAGAGGGAGCTTTACTCTGTATCAAACCCGTGCTGTACCTGACCTGGGATTGTTTGATGGGACAGTGTAGAGGGAGCTTTACTCTGTATCAAACCCGTGCTGTACCTGACCTGGGAGTGTTTGATGGGATACCGTAGAGGGAGCTTTTCTCCGTATCTAACCCGTGCTGTACCTGCCCTGGAAGTATTTGATGGGAAAGTGTAGAGGGAGCTTTACTCTGTCTCTAACCTGTGCTGTACCTGCCCTGGGAGTGTTTGATGGGACAGTGTAGAGGGAGCTTTGCTCTGTATCTAACCCATGCTATACCTGCCTTGGGAGTGTTTGATGGGACAGAATAGAGGGAGCTTTACTCTGTGTCAAACCCGTGCTGTGCCTGCCCTGGGAGTATTTGATGGGGCAGTTTAGAGGGAGCTTTAATCTGTGTCAAACCCGTGCTGTGCCTGCCCTGGGAGTATTTGATGGGGCAGTTTAGAGGGAGCTTTACTCTGTATCTAACCCGTGCTGTGCCTGCCCTGGGAGTATTTGATGGGGCAGTGTAGAGGGAGCTTTACTCTGTATCTAACCCGTGCTGTACCTGACCTGGGATTGTTTGATGGGACAGTGTAGAGGGAGCTTTACTCTGTATCAAACCCGTGCTGTACTTGCCCTGGGAGTGTTTGATGGGACAGTGTAGAGGGAGCTTTACTCTGTATCTAACCCGTGCTGTACCTGCCCTGGAAGTGATTGATCGGATGATGTAGAGGGAGCTTTACTCTGTATCTTACCCATGCTGTATCTGCCCTGGGAGTGTTTGATGGGACAGTGTAGAGGGAGCTTTACTCTGTATCTAACCCATGCTGGACCTGCCCTGGGAGTGTTTGATGGGACAGTGTCGAGGGAGCTTTACTCTGTATCTAACCCGTGCTGGACCTGCCCTGGGAGTGTTTGATGGGACAATGTAGAGGGAGCTTTACTCTGTATCTAACCCGTGCTGTACCTGACCTGAGAGTGTTTGATGGGACAGTATGGAGGGAGCTTTTCTCTGTATCTAACCCATGCTGTACCTGCCTTGGGAGTGTTTGATGGGACAGAATAGAGGGAGCTTTACTCTGTGTCAAACCCGTGCTGTGCCTGCCCTGGGAGTATTTGATGGGGCAGTGTAGAGGGAGCTTTAATCTGTGTCAAACCCGTGCTGTGTCTGCCCTGCGAGTGTTTGATGGGACAGTGTAGAGGGAGCTTTACTCTGTGTCAAACCCGTGCTGTGCCTGCCCTTGGAGTATTTGATGGGGCAGTGTAGAGGGAGCTTTAATCTGTGTCTAACCCGTGCTGTATCTGCGCTGGGAGTGTTTGATGGGACAGTGTGGAGGGAGCTTGACTCTGTATCTGAACCGTGCTGTACCTGCCCTGGGAGTGTTTGATGGGACAGTGTAGAGGGAGCTTTACTCTGTATCTAACCCATGCTGTACCTGCCCTGGGAATGTTTGATGGGACAGTGTAGAGGGAGCTTTACTCTGTATCTAACCCGTGCTGTACCTGCCCTGGGAGTGTTTGATGGGGCAGTGTAGAGGGAGCTTTACTCTGTATCTAACCCGTGCTGTACCTGCCCGGGGAGTGTTTGATGGGGCAGTGTAGAGGGAGCTTTACTCTGTTTCTAACCCTGTACCTGCCCTGGGAGTGTTTGATGGGACAGTGCAGATGGAGCTTTATTCTGCATCTCACCCATGCTGTAGCTGCTCGAGAAGTGTTTGATGGAATGGTGTAGAGGGAGCTTTACTCTGTATCTAACCCATGCTGTACCTCACCCGGGAGCGTTTGATGGGACAGTTTCGAGGGAGCTTTACTCTGTATCTAACCCATGCTGTACCTGGCCCGGGAGCGTTTGATGGGACAGTGTAGAGGGAGCTTTACTCTGTATCTAACCCGTGCTGTACCTGCCCTGGGAGTGTTTGATGGGACAGAATAGAGGGAGCTTTACTCTGCATCAAACCCGTGCTGTACCTGACCTGGGATTGTTTGATGGGACAGTGTAGAGGGAGCTTTACTCTGTATCAAACCCGTGCTGTACCTGACCTGGGAGTGTTTGATGGGATACCGTAGAGGGAGCTTTTCTCCGTATCTAACCCGTGCTGTACCTGCCCTGGGAGTGTTTGATGGGACAGAATAGAGGGAGCTTTACTCTGTATCAAACCCGTGCTGTACCTGACCTGGGATTGTTTGATGGGACAGTGTAGAGGGAGCTTTACTCTGTATCAAACCCGTGCTGTACCTGACCTGGGAGTGTTTGATGGGATACCGTAGAGGGAGCTTTTCTCCGTATCTCACCCGTGCTGTACCTGCCCTGGAAGTATTTGATGGGAAAGTGTAGAGGGAGCTTTACTCTGTATCTAACCTGTGCTGTACCTGCCCTGGGAGTGTTTGATGGGACAGTGTAGAGGGAGCTTTGCTCTGTATCTAACCCATGCTGTACCTGCCTTGGGAGTGTTTGATGGGACAGAATAGAGGGAGCTTTACTCTGTGTCAAACCCGTGCTGTGCCTGCCCTGGGAGTATTTGATGGGGCAGTTTAGAGGGAGCTTTAATCTGTGTCAAACCCGTGCTGTGCCTGCCCTGGGAGTATTTGATGGGGCAGTGTAGAGGGAGCTTTACTCTGTATCTAACCCGTGCTGTATCTGCCCTGGGAGTGTTCGATGGGACAGTGTAGAGGGAGCTTTACTCTGTATCTAACCCGTGCTGTACCTGCCCTGGGAGTGTTTGATGCAACAGTGTAGAGGGAGCTTTACTCGGTATCTAACCCGTGCTGTACCTGCCCTGAGAGTGTTTGAGGGGACAGTGTCGAGGGAGCTTTATCTGTATCTAACCCGGGCTGTACCTGCCCTGGGAGTGTTTGATGGGACAGTGTAGAGGGAGCTTTACTCTGTTTCTATCCCTGTACCTGCCCTGGGAGTGTTTGATGGGACAGTGCAGAGGGAGCTTGACTCGGTATCTAACCCATGCTGTTCCTGCCCTGGGAGTGTTTGATGGGACAGTGTAGAGGGAGCTTTACTCTGTACCTAACCCGTGCTGGACCTGCCCTGGGAGTACTGGGACGTCAGCAATGTCAGGTATTCTATTGCTGGTCACGATTTAGAATTCTAGTTTTTTTAAGACCTCTGTTGAGTGTGATGAGTGTGTCTCTAACATTCCTGCTCTTGGTGCAGCTAATGGCGGAGAAGCTGGAGAAGAGAACTCTTGTGTTCTGTGGGGAGAGAGTGATGTGGATTGCTCCAACAAACCTGGAGGAACTTCTTGAACTGAAAAGCCAGTACCCTGGAGCTCCGCTCCTGGTGGGAAACACCATCATTGGTGAGAATGAATTCCAGGAAGCTCCTGTTTTGATCCTGCTCGTCTCTCCAGACCAACCAATGGGTGTAAAAGTGATCCAGTTTTGCCCCTGTTTAGCAGTTTTTGGATGTATCTGCAGTTTATAGAATCATACTTCGCAGAGGGAGGCTGTTCGGCCCATTATGCCTGTGCTGGCTCTTTGAAAGATCTATCCAATTTACTCCCCTGCTCTTCCCCCATCGCCCTGCAAATTTCTCCTTTTCAAGTTTAGATCCAATATCCTTTTGAAAGTTATTATTGAATCTGTTTCCACCACCCTGTCAGTCAATGCATTCCAGATCATAACAACTCACTGCGTAAAAAAATATTCTCCTCATCTCTCCTCTGGTTCTTTTACCAATTATCTTAAATCTGTGTCCTCTGGTTACCGACTCTCCTGCCAGTGGAAACAGTGTCTCCTTATCTGTCAAAACCCTCATAATTTTGAACACCTCTATTAAGTCTCCCCTTAACCTTCCCCTGCTCTAAGGAGAACAATCCCAGCTTCTCCAGTCTCTCCATATAACTGAAATCCCTCATCCCTGGTCCAATTCTGGTAAATCTCTGCACCCTCTCCAAGGCCTTGACATCGTGATATTTGTTACCCCTCCTCTCCTGAAAACACCAGCTCATGCTGGGATACCAGGCGATGAGGACGAGGGCAAACTCCTGGGTCGAATTTCACCTAAATATTGGGAAGGCATTTGATGAAGTTCCATATGTGAGGCTTTTAAAGAGAGTTGAGCTTCATGGAATTAATTGAAGACTAATTGGCTTGGCCATGTGCGCCAATGTCCCCCCATTACCTCACTCCCTCTTCATGTGAGCCAAAACAGTGAGTGTCGGTGGTCCATGTCACCACAGAAAGGCACTGCAGCTGAACCTCACCAAACTTTCTCATACTTGACACTGTCAGGGGCAGAAACTGTGAGTGAATTTCTCCCCCACCCCTTGTGATGAGGTGCTGAAAGCAAAGTTAAGACCCCAACTGCACTCCCTCCTGAGATCAGCTAACTCAGGGTCGATCAGTGATCGGACCGAGCACCTTCCTCATCTGACTCAGTTCCCTCGACATCGTTAAAAGGGAAGCTGGGGTGAAATATTTTCTCTAAGTTCCCAGGGAAGGACATTGAAGTGGACAGTGCCAATGGAGTCAAGGAGCAATTCATGTTTTTACATAGAATTACACAGAATCTACAGCACAGAAACAAGCCATTCGGCCCATCTGGTCCATGCCAGTGTTTATGTTTCACATGAGCCTCCTCCCACCCTACTTCATCTCACCCTATCACCATATCCTTCTATTCCTTTCTCTCTCATCTACTTATCTAACTTCCCCTTAAATGCACCAATGCTATTCGCCTCAACCATTCCATGTAATAGCGAGTTCCACATTCTCACCAATCCCTGAGTAAAGAAGTTTCTCCTGAATTCCTGATTGGATTTATTAGTGACTATCTTATATTTATGGTCCCTAGTATTGGTCTCCCCGACAAGTGGAAACATCTTCCCTTTGTCTACCGTATCAAACCCTTTCATAATTTTAAAGACCTCTATCAGGTCACCCCTCACTCTTCTCTTTTCTAGAGAAAGAGCCCCAGCCTGTTCAGTCCTTCCTGATAGTTATAACCTCTCAGTTTCTGGAGAAAGACGGGATTGACGGATATGCTGAGAGGGTGGGGGAGGAATGGATGATATTTAACAAAAGATGCCTGATGTCCTTTCCCTGGGCTCCATCTGTGATGGCAGGAACCACGAGAGGAGGCTGAGTGGGATAGTCCACTTGGCACTTTTGACTGAAGGCACTTGCTAACACATCAGTCTTGTCTCTTGCACTCACGTGCTGGGCACCACCATGGTTGAGAATGGGAATGTTCATGGAGCCTCGTCCTCCTGTTAGATACTTGTTTGTCCATCACCATTCTCAACTGGATGGGGTAGGGCCACAGGGCTTTGCTCTGATCCATTGGTTGTGGAATCACTTAGCCCTGTCTGTAGCCTGTTGCAGTTGGTATTTAGCCTGCAGGGAGCCCTGTGTTCGAGCTTCACTAGGCTGGTCCCACATTCTAAGGTCGGCCTATTGACTGCTCCTGGCTCGTCCTCCTACATTGGCATTGAACCAGGTTTGGTCTCTCAGCTTGATGGTGATGGAGGAGTGAGGGATGTGGTGGAATACAACACTGCTGCTGCTGATGGCTAACAACACCTCATGGGCGCCCAGTCCTGCCCTGTTTACAGGGAACTGATGGTCTCACTGTGCAGGTGGATTGAAAGGAGAGGCAACTCTGACTTGAACCTGGGCTGCAGCCACCACTGGGCAGATTGTTCTTATCACTGGTCACATCTAAGTTTCTTGTGCTGTCCACTAGGTCCTGATATGAAGTTTAAAGGTGCCTTTCACCCAGTGATTATCCACCCTGCCAATGTTTCTGAGCTCAGTGCCGTACAATTCACGGATGAGGGTGAGTTATTTTCTCTTTTTGGTCAATTTGTTCACCTTGGTTTCACACCTTGTCGTGTCTTTGCCCACAAGAGCCATCTGAGTCACATCATAAGCTGTTAGTGACCCATGTAATGCTTTAGACGTTCAGCTAAAGGCCACAATAAACAATACATCATATCTTACTAATCTGATGGAATTTATTGAGCAGGGAACTAAAGACGAGGGATAACCACTGGATGGAAATTTACCCCAGAATTTTGAGAAGGCTTCTGATAAAGTTCCACATGTGAGGCTTTTAAAGATGGTTAAGGCTTATGGGGAGTTGTATTTTCACCTCTTGAGTCAAAGGGTGAAGGGTTCGAGCCCCACTCCAAGTGGAGCCCCTGAATACTGGGTTGATGTCCAGCGGGGGTACTTGTGTCGATGGGTGCGGGTGGTCACCTCCCCATGGTAAAGGGTAGGTGGGGCTCTTTAGCCTTGGAGAAGCTTTTCCACAGATAAAAACCATGAGGAAGGAAACGGGAAACCACCTCAGCTACTCTTCCCCAAGGTGGCTCAAGACTCTGATGAGTGAGACTTGAGTTAGGACCTGCCCCAGGGAACAGAACACAATGGACGGATGAACTGCTTATGGCATTAATGGCAGATGAATTGAATTGGAAACTAGCTTGGCAATAGAAAGCAGAGGCTAAATGACAAAGTCTCTGGTGGTGAACTATCCCTCAGGAGAGTAGAAGCTGAGGTAAGGTCCATGATGGGGTAGATTGTCCCTGGTCAGTGAAGGGGCAGGGACGATGGCCTCTCCTCATTCCATGCTTCCTGACATTCCTAAGCTTACCAGCCCCCCTGATTGTTTACCCGGCAGGAGTAAGACTCGGTGCTGCTTGCAGTCTGGCCCGTGTGAAGGACATCCTGATTAAAGCCACTGCGGAGATCACTACGGAGAAAACGGAAATCTTCCGAGCACTTCTGGAGCAGCTACGCTTTTTGGGTGGAGAACAGATTCGTAATGTGGCGGTGAGCAGTTAGTTACTAACAGTATGGTGGAAACTAGTTTAAACAGTGACGACCAGGGGTAATCAACACCACTCTTTGGAGGAAGCAAATTTGTTACTTTGAACAAATGGTCTCTTAACCAAGGGGCTTGGGTGATATCGTGGGTCGGGTGCTGTTATTTCACTCCTGGGGCAAGCGTTGAAATCCAGCCCATTCTAATGGGATGAAAATCTTCGATCTAATTCAGTATTAATTGTCACTCTCACTCAGAGACGGTGTACAAGTGGTGGTGTATGTAATGGAAAATTTCACACATGTGCACCGAATTTACCTGAATTTCAAAGAAGGCATTTGATAAAGTTCCACATGTGAGTCTTTTAAAAGCCAGTTAAGGCTTATGGAATTAATGGCACCATAATTGGATTTGCTTTTTCTGGGTTTGAGGTCAAAGCTCATAGTTAAGGCCGAGTGGACAGAGTTGGTTTGAATCAACGTGGAAAGAGATTCAGATCCCAGCAGGCATCTCTCAGCCTCATGAACACGTAACCCCTTCCATCACATTAGGTTTATGCCGAGGGCAACCGGACAGGTGAAATGTAATCACGTGGCTGTTTCCATATCTCTTGGCATTTGGTTGTGAACTGGCAGAGATTTGTGAAGATGTCGCCTGCCTCACCCACCTGCTCCTTTTCCCCAGAAAAAGTGCATGGAACAGGCTGACTGACACTGGGACAATACTCCTGTAGCACCTCGCTGTTTGTTATAAATGCTCATGCAGCCGGTTTTCAACTCACAGTAGTTTCCAGTCAGCTTGGCTCAGTTGGTAACTCTCTCGGCAAGGAGTCAGAAGGTTGTGGGTTTAAATCCCACTCCAGAGATTTGAGCACATAATCCAGGCGGACACTTCAGTGCAGTACTGAGGGAGGTACCATCTTTTTAGATGAGACGTCAAACTGAGGCCCCATCTGCCCTCTCAGGAAGATGTAAAAGATCCCATGATACTATTGTAAGAAGAGCAGGGGAGTTCTCCCCGGTATCCTGGCCAATATTTACCCCTCAACCAACATCACTAAACACAGATTGTCCAGTCATTTATCTCATTGCTGCTTGTGGGACCTTGCAGTGCACCAATTGGCTGCCGTGCTTACCTAGATAACAACTTCAAAAAGTAATTCATGAGTCCTGAAACATCTTAGGACAACCTGTGAATGTGATAAGGTGATGTTTAAACACCAACTGTTCGTGCTCACTCTGCCAAATGGAGCCCAGTGACTAAACTCTCAGTGATAATCAGGGTGAATCACCCACTCCCCATCCAAGTGATCATAGGTTGGAGTGACAGGGGTAATCTGGCATCTTCTGATTCGTCAATTCTCATCGAGACGGACATCCCACTGTCGCGGGTGGTGGGGGGCGGGGGAGGAGGGGGAAGAGTTTGTTCCAAGCCCTCATCTGCTGACCAATCATTAGAGAAGAGTTGTCACTGATCTTGGAAAAATGTAATTTGTAACCAAGACTCCACTTCCTGCCTGAGGGTCGCAGGCAGTATTGGGGAGCTGGGAGGGGCTGAATATCTGGGGATATTAGAAACAACAAACTGGGAGGTTCAACTAACTCTGAATATTCCTTTAATTCGAATTGCACGGCTGGGTGGGAATGGATTGTTGTTACTTATTCTACGTTAATTATTAATGAATTAAATAGAAGGTGACCTTCTCCTAGAAACTCACTTTGCTCTTTTTAATGCAACACCTTTTTCTTCCCATTAAGGGGTCCTGAAATTCTGTAAAGGCCAGGATATGAACCCTGCTCCTGGATGCAGTGTGAGGAAATGTTTGCTGTCTGCGAGCCTGTCCCTCACCCCCTCCTGTACATCGATCCGACTGCAGTCAGATCGTCTCTCACCTTTCCTGTCGTCTTCCTCCGAGGTTCCAGACACTTCCCCCTCCCTGCGTCCTTACTGTGTCGTAGGGCCTGTCAGAACCTTCTCAGGGCAACTAAAGATGGCCAATATAACGGAGGCACTGCCCACATCCTGAAACAAATATTAAAAAGACAAGACCCCCCCCACCGTGTCGTCTCCTGCTCTGACTCATTCTTTCCCAGGACCTTGTACTGTGGAACTCCTCCCTTTTCCCATTCCTTCCTCTTCCAGCGGTCCAGACCCCAAGCTTGGTGTCAACGATCCATTACTTCCTGAATTACCTCATTCTTGCCTCCAACTCTTTTTAACCCCCTGTTGTGATCCTACACTGTGGGCCTCGACCCTTCAGCCAGCGGGGGAGGGGTCCTCAACCTAAATAGAAAAAGGTCCTTCCCTGGGGGACGGGGAGAGTTGGGGGGAGATCTTAACTTTCACTGTAGACTGGCGGTAAACTGGTGGCAGCAGATCGGCCGCCCGTTATCCACCCCCAGCGGTCTGTCCTTTCCATTGACTTTGAAGGTGATGGTTAACACCAAGCCCTCAGTCTGTGGTAAGAAGTCTGCGTTCAGCAGGCTAGAGGTCATAGATTCAAAGAACCAGAGAATGACACAACACAGAAGGAGGCCATTCGGTCCATCGTGCCTGTGCCAGCTCTTTGAAAGAGCTATCCAATTAGTCCCATTCTCCTGCTCTTTCCCCATAGCCCTGCAAACTTTTCCCCTCGAGTATTTATCCAATTCCCTTTTGAAAGTTATTATTGAATCTGCTTCCACCGCCCTTTCAGGCAGTGAATTCCAGATCATTATATCTCGCTGCATGAATTTTTTTCCCTCATCTCCCCTCTGGTTCTTTTGCCAATTACCTTAAATCTGTGTCCTCTGGTTACCGACCCTCCTGCCAGTGGAAATAGTTTCTCCTTATTTACTCTGTCAAAACTCATCATGATTTTGAACACCTCGATCAAATCTCCCCTTAACCTTCGCTGCTCTATGGAGAAAATCCCCAGCTTCTCCATCTCTCCACATAACTGAAGTCCCTCATCCCTGGCACCATGTTAGTAAATCTCCTCTGCACCCTCTCCAAGGCCTTGACATCCTTCCTAAAGTGTAGTGCCCAGAATTGGCCACAATACTCCAACTGGGGCCAAACCAGGGTTTTATAGAGGTTTAGCATAACTTCCTTGCTTTTGTACTCTATGGGCTTCATTTTAGCACCCGCTATCGGGTGCGTTCCTGGCGGGGGGGGCTCCGAAAATCGGGGAATCCCGGAGCGGGTCGGGAGCCCGGCTCCAACCCGCCCACTTCCGGGTTCCCCACAGACGCGCTGACGTGTGACATTGGCAGCATCCTCTTCCTTACTGAAGACCGATGCAAAGTATTCATTTAGTCCACAGGGAGATTTCTTATTTGATCTCTAATCGGCCCCACCCTTCCTTTGACGATCCTTTTACTATTTATATGTTTATAAAACACTTTTGGGTTCCCATTTATGTTACCACCAATCTATTCCCATACAGTCTCGTTGCCCTTCTTATTTCTTTCTTCAGTTCTCTGTATTTTCTGTATTCAGCCTGGTTCTCTACTGAACTATGAGCCTAACATTTATTATAAGCTTCCATTTTCTGTTTAATTTTAATCTCTAAATCTTTAGTCATCCGGGGAGCTCTACATTTGGATTCCCTTCTGTTCAACCTCATGGCAATGTGTCTGGACTTTACCTGAACCAATTCCTCTTTGAAGGCCTCCCATTGCTCATTTACTGTTTTACCTGCCAATCTTTGATTCCAATCCACCTGGGCCAGTTCCCTTTACAACTCTCTGAAATTAGCCCTCCTCCAGTTAAGTATTTTCACATTTGATTTTTCCTTGTCCTTTTCCGTAACTACTCTAAACCGAATGATATTGTGATCACTGTTTCCCAAATGCTCCACTTGCCCCACTTAATTCCCCAGAAAAAAAGATCCAGCACTGCTTCTTCGTTGGGCTGGAAACATACTGATCAAGAAAGTTCTCTTGTACCCATTTCAGGAATTCCTCCCCCTCTTTTCCCTTTATACTGTTACTATCCCAGTCTATATTGGGATAATTGAAGTCCCCCATTATCACTGCTCTAAAGTTCTTGCTTCTTTCTGCAATGTGCCTGCAAATTTGCTCCTCTATCTCCTTCCCACTATTTGGAGGCCTGTAATACACACCCAGCAGTGGAATAGCTTCTTTATTGTTCCTTAATTCGAACCAAATAAATTCAGTCTTTGACCCCTCAAGTACATCATCCCTTTCCGGTGCTGGATCAGTATCTTTGATCAGTACTGGCACCGTCCCCTCCTTTTCCCTTACAGATACCTGTAGGCTTAGCTCCAATATGAGACAGGAAGACCAACAGCATGAAAAGGATAAGAAACATGTTGTTCCTGATTCAGTCTGTAATTCGTCCTGTTGATGTTTCAGTCACTTGGAGGCAACATTGTGAGTGGATCCCCCACGTCTGATTTGACCCCCATTCTAGCAGCCACCAACTGTACACTCCAACTGGCATCAAGAGGTAGGTGTTCAGAGTCCTGGTTTGTCTTTATAGAATCATAGAATCATAGAATGGTTACAGCACAGAAGGAGGCCATTCGACCCATCGAGCCCCTGTCGGGTCTTTGTAACAGCAATTCATTTCGTCCCACTCCCCCGCTCTTTCCCTGTAGCCCTTCAGGTATTTATCCAATTCCTTTTTGAAAGCCATGATTGAATCTGCTTCCACCGCCCTGTCAGGCATCGCATTCCAGATCATAGCTGCTTGCTGTGTACCAATGTTTTTCCTCATCTCGCCTTTGGTTCTTTTGCCAATCACCTTAAAACTGTGTCCTCTAGTTCTCGACCCTTCTGCCAATGGGAACAGTTTCTCTTTATTTACTTTATCTGAACCCTTCATGATTTTGAACACTTCTATCAAATCTCCCCTTAACCTTCTCTACTCTAAGGAGAACAATCCCAGCTTCCCCAGTCTATCCACGGAACTGAAGTCGCTCATCCCTGGAACCATTCTAGTAAATCTCTTCTGCACCCTCTCTAAGGCCTTTACATCCTTCCTAAAATGCTGTGCCCAGAACTGGACACAATACTCCAGTTGTGGCCGAATCTGTGTTTTATAAAGGTTTAGCATGACTTCCTTACTTTTGTACTCTATGCCTCTATTTATAAAGCCTTGTATGTTTTTTGAACCGTTTTTTCACCCTGTCCTGCCACCATCAATGATTTGTGCCCATATACCCCCAGGTCTCTCTGTTCCTGCACCCCCTTTAGAATTGTACCATTTAGTTTATATCGCCTCTCCTCATTCTTCCTGCCAAAATGTATCACTTCACACGTCTCTGCATTAAATTTCATCTGCCATGTGTCCGCCCATTCCACCAGCCTGTCTATATCCTCCTAAAAACTATCACTATCCTCCTCACTGTTCACTGCATTTCCAAGTTTTATCTCATCTGCAAATTTTGAATTTCTTTCCTGACGTTAATAGAGCTCAAAAAAAGCAGTGGTCCTAGTACCGACCCCTGGGGAATACCACTGTATACTCCAGGTGTGGGTGTACTAGTGTCCAGAATTGTACCAGCACTCCAGGTGTGGGTGTACTAATGTTCAGAATTGTACCAGCACTCCAGGTGTGGGTGTACTAATGTCCAGAATTGTACCAGCACTCCAGGTGTGGGTGTACTAGTGTCCAGAATTGTACCAGTACTCCAGGTGTGGGTGTACTAGTGTCCAGAATTGTACCAGTACTCCAGGTGTGGGTGTACTAATGTCCAGAATTGTACCAGCACTCCAGGTGTGGGTGTACTAGTGTCCAGAATTGTACCAGTACTCCAGGTGTGGGTGTACCAGTGTCCAGAATTGTACCAGTACTCCAGGTGTGGGTGTACTAATGTCCAGAATTGTACCCAGTACTCCAGGTGTGGGTGTACTAATGTCCAGAATTGTACCAGTACTCCAGGTGTGGGTGTACTAATGTCCAGAATTGTACCCAGTACTCCAGGTGTGGGTGTACTAGTGTCCAGAATTGTACCAGTACTCCAGGTGTGGGTGTACTAATGTCCAGAATTGTACCAGTACTCCAGGTGTGGGTGTACCAGTGTCCAGAATTGTACCAGTACTCCAGGTGTGGGTGTACCAGTGTCCAGAATTGTACCCAGTACTCCAGGTGTGGGTGTACTAGTGTCCAGAATTGTACCAGTACTCCAGGTGTGGGTGTACTAATGTTCAGAATTGTACCAGTACTCCAGGTGTGGGTGTACTAATGTCCAGAATTGTACCAGTACTCCAGGTGTGGGTGTACTAATGTTCAGAATTGTACCCAGTACTCCAGGTGTGGGTGTACTAGTGTCCAGAATTGTACCCAGTACTCCAGGTGTGGGTGTACTAATGTCCAGAATTGTACCCAGTACTCCAGGTGTGGGTGTACTAGTGTCCAGAATTGTACCAGTACTCCAGGTGTGGGTGTACTAATGTCCAGAATTGTACCCAGTACTCCAGGTGTGGGTGCACTAATGTCCAGAATTGTACCCAGTACTCCAGGTGTGGGTGTACTAATGTCCAGAATTGTACCAGTACTCCAGGTGTGGGTGTACTAATGTCCAGAATTGTACCAGTACTCCAGGTGTGGGTGTACTAATGTCCAGAATTGTACCCAGTACTCCAGGTGTGGGTGTACTAATGTCCAGAATTGTACCAGTACTCCAGGTGTGGGTGTACTAATGTCCAGAATTGTACCAGTACTCCAGGTGTGGGTGTACTAATGTCCAGAATTGTACCAGTACTCCAGGTGTGGGTGTACTAATGTCCAGAATTGTACCCAGTACTCCAGGTGTGGGTGTACTAATGTCCAGAATTGTACCAGTACTCCAGGTGTGGGTGTACTAGTGTCCAGAATTGTACCAGTACTCCAGGTGTGGGTGTACTAATGTCCAGAATTGTACCCAGTACTCCAGGTGTGGGTGTACTAATGTCCAGAATTGTACCCAGTACTCCAGGTGTGGGTGTACTAGTGTCCAGAATTGTACCCAGTACTCCAGGTGTGGGTGTACTAGTGTCCAGAATTGTACCCAGTACTCCAGGTGTGGGTGTACCAGTGTCCAGAATTGTACCAGTACTCCAGGTGTGGGTGTACTAATGTCCAGAATTGTACCAGTACTCCAGGTGTGGGTGTACTAGTGTCCAGAATTGTACCAGCACTCCAGGTGTGGGTGTACTAATGTCCAGAATTGTACCAGTACTCCAGGTGTGGGTGTACTAGTGTCCAGAATTGTACCAGTACTCCAGGTGTGGGTGTACTAGTGTCCAGAATTGTACCAGTACTCCAGGTGTGGGTGCACTAATGTCCAGAATTGTACCCAGTACTCCAGGTGTGGGTGCACTAATGTCCAGAATTGTACCAGTACTCCAGGTGTGGGTGTACTAGTGTCCAGAATTGTACCAGTACTCCAGGTGTGGGTGCACTAATGTCCAGAATTGTACCAGTACTCCAGGTGTGGGTGTACTAGTGTCCAGAATTGTACCAGTACTCCAGGTGTGGGTGTACTAATGTCCAGAATTGTACCAGTACTCCAGGTGTGGGTGTACTAATGTCCAGAATTGTACCCAGTACTCCAGGTGTGGGTGTACTAGTGTTCAGAATTGTACCAGTACTCCAGGTGTGGGTGTACTAATGTCCAGAATTGTACCCAGTACTCCAGGTGTGGGTGTACTAATGTCCAGAATTGTACCCAGTACTCCAGGTGTGGGTGTACTAGTGTCCAGAATTGTACCAGCACTCCAGGTGTGGGTGTACTAATGTCCAGAATTGTACCCAGTACTCCAGGTGTGGGTGTACTAATGTCCAGAATTGTACCAGTACTCCAGGTGTGGGTGTACTAGTGTCCAGAATTGTACCAGTACTCCAGGTGTGGGTGTACCAGTGCCCAGAATTGTACCCAGTACTCCAGGTGTGGGTGTACTAGTGTCCAGAATTGTACCCAGTACTCCAGGTGTGGGTGTACTAGTGTCCAGAATTGTACCCAGTACTCCAGGTGTGGGTGTACCAGTGCTGTGTATAATCTTCATTATCTTCATTGTCTACTAATGGGAGAAAGTTTGTACCAGGTGGGAATCTGCTTTAGAGGCCCATTTCCGAACCAGTTCCAGGCCAGAATTGATCGATTGAACCTGGTTGCTTGTGAGCAACTCAACAGTTGTCGGGTAAGAATGTGCCCAAATTGAGCTGAGCTGCAGCCGGCAGGAATACTCACTGGAATATTGGGGAAAGGTAATCAGGAACGGGATTGTTCAACATTACAAATATTTGCTTTCTTGCTTCCAACAGGAAGAAGAAGAGAAATTCCTTTAGATGAAGATTTCTTTGTTGGATTCGGAAAAACGGCACTGAGGCCAGAAGAGGTCTTGCTGTCTGTATTCATACCGTATTCCAGAAAGGTAGGTCACTGAGGAGATTATTGGTGGGATCAGAAAATCTGCTGGGATCCAGCCCTGAGAATCAGACTCAGTGACAGACAGTTCTCACATTGTTTCCTTTGGTGGGGTGAGAGGGGACAATCAATTCTAGAACTAAGTGATAAATTGGAGGATGTTTTTATTCCATTAAAAAAGCCCATGGAGCAAGGCCACTGACAACAACAACTTGCATTTATATAATGCCTTTAATGTAGTAAAACAGCCCAACACACTTCACAGGAGCGTAATCAGACAAAACTATTCCCCCCTCCCCAAGTTGAATAACAAGCCGACACTCAATGGACACTCACTCATAAAGATTGACCATTTTGATGAGTTACTGGCAACTGTAGCCCAGAAACAGCCATTCCTTCAGAAAGGAGAGGGGAGGGGGGAGAAATGGTAACCTTGATAATTCACAGCAGTGTCAGCTGGGGCTCAGTGGGTAACACTCTCGCCTCTGAGTGAGAAGGGTGTGGGTCCAAGCTCCCACCCCAGAGACTTGAGTACAAAATCTAGTCTGACACTTCAGTGCAGTACTGAGGGAGAGCTGCACTGTCGGAGGTGCCGTCTTTCAGGTGAGACGTTAAACTGAGGCCCCATCTGCTCTCTCAGGTGGACGTAAAAGATCTTACGGCACTATTCGAAGAAGAACAGGGGAGTTCTCCCTGGTGTCCTGGCCAATATTTATCCCTCAATCAACATCACTAAAACACAGTTTGTCCATTCATTTATCTCATTGCTGTTTGTGGGATCTTGCTGTGTGCAAATTGGCTGCTGCGTTTCCTACTTTACAACAGTGACTAAACTTCAAAAATACTTCATTGGCTGTAAAGCGCTTTGGGACGTCCTGAGGTGGTGAAAAGCACAATATAAATGCAAGTCTTTCAAGTCTTTTTCACTGATCAGGCCTCAGCTGGAGTATTGTGTCCAATTCTGGGCACCACACTTTAGGAAGGATGTCAAGGCCTTAGAGAGGGTGCAGAGGAGATTTACTAGAATGGTGCCAGGGATGAGGGACTTCAGTTACGTGGAGAGACTGGAGAAGCTGGGGTTGTTCTCCTCGGAACAGAGGTTATGGGGAGATTTGATCGAGGTGTTCAAAATCATGAGGGGTTTTGGTAGAGTAAATAAGGAGAAACTGTTTCCAGTGGCAGGAGGGTCGGTAACCAGGGGAAACAGATTTAAAACAATTGGCAAAAGAGCCAGAGGCGACATGAGAAGAAATGTTTTTTGCGCAGAGTTGTGATGATCTGGAATTCACGGCCTGAAAGGGCGATGGAAGCAGATTCAATAATAACTTTCAAAAGGGAATTGGATAAATACTCGAAGGGGAAATATTTGCAGGACAATGGGGAAAGAGCAGGGGACTAACTGGATCACTCGTTCAAAGAGCCAGCACAGACACGATGGGCCGAATGGCCTCCTCCTGTGCTGTATGATTCTATGATTCTATGAACTACAACCAATCCCCATGAATGAAGTTGTCCATCCTCCTTCCCTGTTGCAGTGGCAGTTTGTGTCGGCATTTCGACAGGCTTCGCGCCGGGAAAATGCCTTCTCCATCGTGAATTCGGGAATGCAAGTGGTGTTCACAGACGAGACGAGGAGTGTTAGTGAACTGAGGATGTTCTTCGGAGGAGTGGGCGCCACTATTGTCTGTGCAAAGAGAAGCTGTGAGGAGCTGATCAACCGGTGAGTCTGTAAACAGCTGGAATATTCACCTGTTTAAGCACAGAGCAGGAGGGAGGTCCGTCTGCCTGTTGTGTTCTGTTCCGTGGGACAGGTCCTAACTCAAGTCTCACTCCCGAGATTCTTCAACCACTTACTAGGGAAGAGTAGCTGAGGTGGTTTCCTGTTGCCTTCCTCATGGTTTTACCTTCTCAGCTAGGTGGGCTGCAACCAAGACTAAAGACCCGCCCCGACCCGAACATTGGGCGACCAGCACCCATCGGACACAAGTACCCCTCCCCCCGGCTGGAGGGCAACCCAGTATTCAGAGCAGCCGCTGTCTCAGGGGCTGTCTGGAGTGGGGCCTGAACCCAATCCTTCTCAGTTTGAGCTGGGGTCACCACCCCTGAGCCACAGGTCACTCAGTCTGGTCTCCAGTCCCCACGCTGGGCATCAATTCAGTATTTAATGACCATATTCTAGTCAACGCTTTCAATTCTAGAAATTAAGGATCGTATTAGATCCAAAGAGGAGTTGTATAAAGTTGCCAGAAAAAGTAACAAGCCTGAGGATTGGGAGCAGTTTAGAATTCAGCAAAAAAGGACCAAGAGATTGATTAAGAGGGAAAAATAGAGTATGAGAGTAAACTTGCAAGGAACATAAAAGCAGACTGTAAAAGCTTCTACAAGTATGTAAAAAGAAAGATTAGTGAAGACAAATGTAGGTCCCTTACAGTCAGAAACGGGAGAATTTATAATGGGGAACAAGGAAATGGCAGAACAATTAAACAAATACTTTGGTTCTGTCTTCATGGAAGAGGACACAAATAACTTCCCAGAAATGTTAGGGAACCAAGGGTCTAGTGAGAAGGAGGAATTAAAGGAAATTAGTATTAGTAAAAAAATAGTGCTGGAGAAATTAATGGGACTGAAAGCTGATAAATCCCCAAGACCTGATATTCTGCATCCCAGAGTACTAAAAGAGGTAGACATAGAAATAGTGGATGCATTGGTTGTCATCTTCCAAAATTCTATAAATTATGGAACAGTTCCTGCAGATTGGAGGGTGGCAAATGTAACCCCACTATTTCAAAAAGGAGGGAGAGAGAAAACAGGGAACTGCAGACCAGTTAGCCTAACATCAGTAGTATGGAAAATGCTAGAGTCTATTATAAAGGATGTGATAACAGGACACTTAGAAAATATCAACGGGATTAGTCAAAGTCAGCATGGATTTATGAAAGGGAAATCATGTTTGACAAACCTACTGGATTTTTTTGAGGATGTAACTGGTAGAATAGATAAGGGAGAACCAGTGGATGTGGTTTATTTGGATTTGTAGAAGGCCTTTGATAAAGTCCCACATAAGAGGTTAGTGTGCAAAATTAAAGCACATGGGATTGGGGGTAATATACTGGCATGGATTGAAAATTGATTAACAGACAGGAAACAAAGGGTAGGAATAAATGGGTCTTTTTCGGGGTGGCAGGCAGTGACTAGTGGGGTACCGCAGGGATCAGTGCTTGGGCCCCAGCTATTCACAATATATATCAATGATTTGGATGAGGGAACCAAATGTAATATTTCCAAGTTTGCTGACGACACAAAACTAGGTGGGATTGTGAGTTGTGAGGAGGATGCAAAGAGGCTTCAAGGCGATTTAGACAAGTTGAGTGAGTGGGCAAATACATGGCAGATGCAGTATAACGTGGATAAATGTGAAGTTATCCACTTCGGAAGGAAAAACAGAAAGGCAGAGTATTATTTAAATAGTGATAGATTGGGGAATGTTGATGTACAAAGGGACCTGGGTGTCCTTGTACACCAGTCACTGAAAGTAAACATGCAGGTGCAGCAAGCAGTTCGGAAGGCAAATGGTATGTTGGCCTTCATTGCAAGAGGATTTGAGTACAGGAGCAAGGATGTCTTACTGCAGTTATACAGGGCCTTGGTGAGACCACACCTGGAGTATTGTGTGCAGTTTTGGTCTCCTTACCTAAGAAAGGATATACTTGCCATAGAGAGAGTGCAGCGAAGGTTCACCAGACTGATCCCTGGGATGGCAGGACTGTTGTACGAGGAGAGATTGGGTCGACTCGGCCTGTATTCACTCGAGTTTAGAAGAATGAGAGGGGATCTCATTGAAACATATAAAATTCTGACAGGGCTCGACAGACTGGATTCAGGGAGGATGTTTCCCCTGGCTGGGGGTCCAGAACGAGGGGTCACAGTCTCAGGATACGGGGTAGGACATTTAGGACTGAGATGAGGTGAAATTTCTTCACTCAGAGGGTGGTGAACCTGTGGAATTCTCTACCACAGAAGGCTGTGGGGGCCAAGTCACTGAATATATTTAAGAAGGAGCTAGATAGATTTCTAGACACAAAAGGCATCAAGGGGTATGGGGAGAGAGCGGGAATATGGTACTGAGATAGAGGATCAGCCATGATCATATTGAATGGGGGAGCAGGTTTGAAGGGCTGAATGGCCTGCTCCTACTCCTGCTCCTGCTCCTATTTTCTGTGTTATTGCTCGCCAGGACTGTCTGGAGTGGGGCTTGAACACTTCACCTTCTGACTCAGAGGCAGGAATGGTACCACTGAGCCAAAGGCTCACTCCCACAAGGGCAGTACAGAAGGAGAAAAGGCCATTCGTCCCATTAAGCCCACCGCTTCTATCACTCACGGGCCTGGAATTCTTTTAATGGAAAGTAGGAGACTGACACCCACATTGGCCCTGAACATGGACAGGCCTTCACTCTACCCGTGCCAGCTTTCAGTAACTCCAGGGGGAAGCACAGTGGATGGCCTCAGTAATAGGCCAGGACCTGGATACACAGGGCCCCAGCCTTCGCTGATAGTTTCCGGGGGTTCTTCTCTGAGGTGGAATGTCTACCCGCCCCAAACATGGTCCATTGCCTGAGAAGGGACGAGGCTGTGGGTGGAGATTCCCTATGTTGGGACACCCCACTTCCCGGGCCTCAGTGGGACCCAGGGTAAATGCAGAGGCCAGTGTGCCGTGCAGGATGAGAAGTCCTGTTATTCCAGAGGGCACAAGTGGGTCCCGCTGATGGGCTCCAGGCCAGAGAAGTGGGATGGGACCAACAGGATGCTCCCGGGAGCAGGGGGAGGAGAAACGGGGACCCCTCAGCCCCAGACAGCAGCAGGTGCTCGAGTTTCCTGTCTGTCTGGGCCAGTGGGTACCCAAGATGCCCAGGTAGTGGCGTGAGTGCCCACCAGACCACGTCTAATGAAGTGTACTTACCCCTCCGACCCTGATAGGCTCAATGCTGGGTGGCACCGGCAGACACAATGCCAGTGTAACTGGCAGCATCGAGTCCTCGAGCAAGTTCAGGCCCCTTACGTATAATTTACCCCAAACAGCCCCGACTCAGCGAGCTGATTGGTGATTGATAGACTTTCCAGGAGGGTGAAAGACTCTGAGATGTTTCCCTGGTCCCCTCAGGTCGTCGATCACATGGAAAGCTCATGGAGACCAAGTCAACCTTCAGTCTAAAGGATTCACCCTGTCTCCACCATCTCAGGAGCACAAGACCACGAGCTCCCTGCAGGCTCTGAATCCACTCATTTCCATATCCTTCAACCCCACCCTAAATCTGACCTTTGTCCAGGTATTGATGAAAGGATTGAATTGATTTGGGATGGGCTACTTTTGATGGCAGCCTATTCTACACATAAACTGCCCGACAGGGAACAAGAAGATCCTTCTCCCTTCTTGAGGCTGTTAATGATGTCAGTCAATTCCCTCCTTACTCTGTGTGATTAATTCCTCTTCTCCTTAAACCTCGGCCCCTCTGAATAATCTATTCTCGAGTGAGCCTCTCTTCTTAACTAATATTTAAAGACCAGGATCGAAGAGGAAAGGTAAGTGTTGAGTTATTTTTATGGGCACCAGAGAGCGGGAGTGGGGAGAGCCCACTAAAATAATCTGGATTACTGCCACCCCTGGACCCCCACCCTCCGTGATCACGCCCCTCCCCACATCCCACTCCCACCAACTTACCTTGTGGCGACCACCCCAGCCCAATCATGAGACCCCAGTCCAGTGAGCTGCATCGGGAGGCCTGTTTCATGCCCCTCAGATCACCCCGTCAAATTTAAATGGGCGCCCAAGTGGTCAAAACCCACCCCATTGGGTGTGAGGTGTTTATTCCGATTACCGAGACAAGCTAACACATTCCTCATTGTTCACAGCCTTCGGGGAGACACATTACAATTAGTTTATTAACCAGCTTTCGTCCAGCCTTTTTAAACGAGCTCGAATACTCTTTGCAAAAAAACCCCCTAACATTAAAAGAGACTCTTCACCCAAATCCTCTCAGTGGTAAAAAAAGTAAAAAAAACCTGGCAAAATGTGACACCTGGGAATTTCAAAACCTCGCACTTCACGGCTGACTGTGTGTACGGTTCATTTTTTAAATATACTCATTCTAGGGATGTGGGCGTCGCTGGCGAGGCCGGCATTTATTACCCATCCCTAATTGCCCTTGAGAAGGTGGTGGTGAGCTGCCTTCTTGAACCGCTGCAGTCCGTGTGGTGACGGTTCTCCCACAGTGCTGTTAGGAAGGGAGTTCCAGGATTTTGACCCAGAGACGATGAAGGAACGGCGATATATTTCCAAGTCAGGATGGTGTGTGACTTGGAGGGGAACGTGCAGGTGTTGTTCCCATGTACCTGCTGCCCTTGTCCTTCTAGGGGGTAGAGGTCGTGGGTTTGAGAGGTGCTGTCGAAGAAGCCTTGGCGAGTTGCTGCAGTACGTGTCCACACAAAGATCCTTCTGTAGCTCAGCTGTAGGTTGGTCGCTATTTATCTGTAAGTGTCACAGTCGCCCGGGTGCTGAGCGAGTAATCTGTAACCTGCTCCTTCCTCAAACAGATCCTGGGGAGAAGAGCTGCTGAGTCAGGCCTGCAAGCTGCTGCTGGATGAGATTCCCCTCCCCGGCTCTGCTCCCGGGGGGAGCGTGGAGTTCCGGAGGACACTGACCATCAGTTTCTTCTTCAAATTCTACCTGCAAGTGTGGCAGAGATTGCACCAGCTACTGGACAAGGAGGCGAGGAACGCATTCACTTCACATGTTCACCGTTCCCTCCACATGTTCACCGTTCACTCCACGTGTTCACCGTTCCCTCCACATGTTCACCGTTCACTCCACGTGTTCACCGTTCACTTCACGTGTTCACCGTTCAATTCACATGTTCACCGTTCACTTCACGTGTTCACCGTTCAATTCACATGTTCACCGTTCACTCCACATGTTCACCGTTCACTCCACATGTTCACCGTTCCCTCCACATGTTCACCGTTCACTTCACGTGTTCACCGTTCACTTCACGTGTTCACCGTTCAATTCACATGTTCACCGTTCACTCCACGTGTTCACCGTTCACTCCACGTGTTCACCGTTCCCTCCACATGTTCACCGTTCACTCCACATGTTCACCGTTCACTTCATGTGTTCACCGTTCACTTCACGTGTTCACCGTTCACTTCACGTGTTCACCGTTCACTCCACATGTTCACCGTTCACTCCACGTGTTCACCGTTCCCTCCACATGTTCACCGTTCACTCCACGTGTTCACCGTTCCCTCCACATGTTCACCGTTCACTTCACGTGTTCACCGTTCACTTCACGTGTTCACCGTTCAATTCACATGTTCACCGTTCACTCCACGTGTTCACCGTTCCCTCCACATGTTCACCGTTCACTTCACGTGTTCACCGTTCACTCCACGTGTTCACCGTTCACTCCACGTGCTCACCGTTCACTTCATGTGTTCACCGTTCACTCCACGTGTTCACCGTTCACTTCACGTGTTCACCGTTCCCTCCACGTGTTCACCGTTCACTCCACATGTTCACCGTCCACTTCACATGTTCACCGTTCAATTCACATGTTCACCGTTCACTCCACGTGTTCACCGTTCACTTCACATGTTCACCGTTCACTCCACGTGTTCACCGTTCACTTCACATGTTCACCGTTCACTCCACGTGTTCACCGTTCACTCCACGTGTTCACCATTCACTCCACGTGCTCACCGTTCACTTCACATGTTCACCGTTCACTCCACGTGTTCCCCCGTTCCGTTCACCGGTTCCCCCGTTCTCTTCACCGGTTCCCCCGTTCTCTTCACCGGTTCCCCCGTTCCCTTCACCGGTTCCCCCGTTCCCTTCACCGGTTCCCCCGTTCCCTTCACCGGTTCCCCCGTTCCCTTCACCGGTTCCCCCGTTCCCTTCACCGGTTCCCCCGTTCCCTTCACCGGTTCCCCCGTTCCCTTCACCGGTTCCCCCGTTCCCTTCGCGGTTTTGCCCCCTTGTCACATCAGAGAGGGTCTCCTCCAGAGCGGGCAGGAAGTGGAAAATTGGGGGTTTTACACGGGTCGGTTTAGGGAAGGGGATTCTGGGAAGGTCTCGCAGAAGGGAATGGTGGGGGTGGGGGGATGAAGCCCAAGGCAGGGGAGGCCGTAGCGTTCCTTACGGGGCCCAGGAGAACCGGTCCTGCTCCTCCTGGCTCCCACAAAGGAAAGTTACCAAAGAGGGGACCCCTTCACGTCCTGATCCTCTTCAGCCTGGCCGGAGAGTGGGAGCGTCTCCCCCCACTCAGGCCTGAGTCCAAATGGGGCCAGGGTCCGATTGGTGTCACGGGACCTGCTGATCATCACGTGCCGATTAGGACCCCGTGGGCTGCAGGCGGGGCCTTTGCAGCCTGTTCGAGAAGAGCAGGTGAAAAATTGGTCAGGGTGGGGGATCTGGGCGTCTTTCAGGCAGGTTAAGTAACCCCCTCCCCCCCTGTTTTATTGCTGAATGTTGTAATCGGTTGGAGCCGGGGACCATTAGTGAATCTTTCAGGATCATCTAAACCCCACGGGGGAGAATTTGGGACATCGCTGTTTTTGGGCCAGTTCCAAAATTCCAACACGGTTCATTAACCTGGGACTTGGTTTTGTTATTTTGAAAGGCCTGAGTGATGGAGCCCAAGGGTGAGTGGAGTAAGAGAGCAGCTGAGGGAAATCGTTCCAAAAATACTGTGAACCTTTGAATTTTTGCCGGCTTCAACATTTCCGACATTTTTCGACATTTCCAAGCCAATTTGGACAGTGACAGCCCTCGGGGTGGGGGAGGGGTCTCTCGGGGGGTCTGAGCCTGTTCTATCAGGCTGGCTCGTGCTGAACGGGGCCCTGCCTAATTGGATGGAAAGGGCCTGCACAAACATACCAACATATGAACATATGAACATATGAACATACCAACATATGAACATATGAAATTGAAGGGCAGGAAAAGACCTGCTGGTCTATCTATCAAGCATGCCTCACACCTCATGATGGCTGGAGCATCATGACTAGAGACTTCTCCCCATCTCCCCTCCCCGTCCCATTCTACCCCCACCCCCCCCTGCCTCCGGCCACCCACCCAGCCATCTGATCCCCTGGGAGAGACAAAAAAACAGAGAAAGAACCCAGGGCCAATAAGGGAAAAAATAATCTGGAAAATTCCTCTTCAACCCCCTCAGACGATCAAAATCAGTCCAGGAGATCACATGGACCGAGTGTTACTGATAAAGACACTTACCTTCTATATGATGTGATCTCTGCCCCAGTCAGGAACCGGTTCAGCTCCTCCTTGAAGGCAAAGAGTCAACACCCACCACACCAGTCAGAAATGACACCCACCACACCAGCCAGAAATGGCACCCACCACACCAGCCGGCAATGACACCCACCACACCAGCCAACAATGGCACCCACCACACCAGCCAGCAATGGCACCCACCACACCAGC